>NC_142930.1:113121519-113146519 GCF_046866305.1 Octopus bimaculoides | reverse complement strand
GGGATTGTTGTAATCGACTAGTACCCTACCCAAAATTTCAGGCCTTGTGCCCATAGAAGAAAGAATTATGTAACACGCACATACACACATTCACACTCACAGTACACATACAACACACACAGTCACTTGCATTATATATATTGCTATCTGTCTGTGTACCTGTTTTTATGTCTCTGTTAGGTTGGAAAAGAAAAGTCCTGTCGTACATCAAGATGGAGAAGAACAAACAGTTCTTCGGCTTTAACTGGTTTATTTAATCATGATAATCATTTTCACTTTAGGCACAAAGCCTGACATTTTGGTGGTGGTGGAGCGGGATGGGGGTTCAAACGATTACATCAACCCAGTGATCGATTTGTACTCATTTTTATGGCTTTAAAAAGGTGAAACAAAGTCGGAAGAAATATCGTGTGACTGTGGTAATAAGCTAGCTTACTAACCACATGGTTCCGGGTTCAGTACCACTGCGTGGCACGTTGAGGAAGTGCTTTCTACTATAGCTTCAGGCTGACTAAAGTCTTGTGAGTGGATTTGGTAGACGGAAACTAAAAGAAGCCCATTGTATATGTGTGTGTGTTTGTGTGTGTGTGTGTGTGTGTGTGTGTGTGTGTGTGTGTGTGTGTGTGTGTGTGTGTGTGTGTGTGTGTGACTGTCTGTTTATCCCCCACCATTGGTTGACAATCGATGTTGGTGTGTTTACGTCCCTGTAACTTAGCTCTTCAGCAAAAGAGACCGACAGAATAAGTACTAAGCTTACAAAGAATAAGTCCTCGGGTCGATTTGTTTGACTAAAGGCGGTGCTCCAGCATGGCCGCAGTCAGATGACTGAAACAAGTAAAAGAGTAAAAGAGTAAAAAGTAAGCATATTTTGTCCGGCGTACAAACGATTTTACCAGCTCGCTGCCTTATATTTAATCAAAATAAATATCTCACTTCATTATTGGATATTAGATGCCATTTCTTTTTCTACTCTAGGCACAAGGCCCGAAATTTTGGAGGGAGGGGGCCAGTCGATTAAATCGACCCCAGCACGCAACTGGTACTTAATTTATCGACCCCGAAAGGATGAAAGGCAAAGTCGACTTCGGCGGAATTTGAACTCAGAACGTAAAGACGGACGAAATACCTATTTCTTTATTGCCCACAAGGGGCTAAACATAGAGGGGACAAACATAGAGGGGACAAACATAGAGGGGACAAACATAGAGGGGACAAACAAGGACAGACAAAGGTATTAAGTCGATTACATCGACCCCAGTGCGTAACTGGTACTTAATTTATCGACCCCGAAAGGATGAAAGGCAAAGTCGACCTCGGCGGAATTTGAACTCAGAACGTAAAGACGGACGAAATACCGCTAAGCATTTCGCCCGGCGTGCTAACGATTCTGCCAGCTCGCCGCCCTATATTAGATGCCATTTCTATCAGATCAAGGGATTGTGTAGAGGGCCTTTTGTATGTACGATGTACATCATGTACATTACATACAAATACTCTGAGATATATTTTGTCCAAATGCCAGGCAAAATGCTTAGTGGCATTTCGTCCACCTTTACCTTCTGAGTCCAAATTCCACCGAGATTAACTTTGCTGTTTACCCTTTCAGGGTCGATAAGTTGAGCACCGGGCGGGGGGACGATGTAATCGACTTATACTCTTTTCTGAACTTGCTGGCCTTGTACCAAAATTTGAAACCATAATGGCCTGTCAGAAACTGGAAGAGTCGAAGAAGTCTCCATTTACATCACTTAAATTTGACGGATATTTGTCCTCATCTTGTTTGTTGTTGAAACAACGTTTCGGCTGATATACCCTCCAGCCTTCATCAGGTGTCTTGGGGGAAATTTCAAACCTGGGTTCTCATTCCTAAGGTATTTTTCGATGTTATTATTATTATTATTATTATTATTATTATTATTATTATTATTATTATTATTATTATTATTATTATTATTATGCCCACGGGCATATGGCGTAGTGGTTAAGAGCGCGGCTACTATCCCCAAGATTCCGAGTTCAATTCCAGCCAGTGATCGGAATAATAATAATAATAATAATAAGAAGAAGAAGAAGAAGAAGAAGAAGAAGAAGAAGAACAACAACAACAACATCAACAACAACAACATCGAAAAATACCTTAGGAATGAGAACCCAGGTTCGAAATTTCCCCAAGACACCTGATGAAGGCTGGAGTGTATATCAACTGAAACGTTGTGTTAACAACAAACAAGATGAGGACAAATATCCGTCAAATGTAAATTATGCAAATAATGTAAATAATGTATATAATTCCCCATCTCTTAAATATAGAACTGAAGTCTCCATTGTTGACACTTAAAACGACTGGTAAAGTGATGATATAATTTATTGCATTGAAAAGAAGCTCTAGCTTTCATGATACAGCAGTTATGTAGTAAAGAAGGCGTTAATGTGTTATCGACATAAAATCTGACCAGAAATTATAGAAAGCCGAATGATTTCTAAGAAATGCATGTAGACGCATATGTATATAAGATTTCTCATTGCAATTATTTCTTGAATATGTATTGTTCATTAATCTACCAAACTGAAGTAACTTCTTACGATCGTTTGACATATAATCAAATGAACAGATCAAATTTCTCGGTATTAAAAATCAATTATAATTTATACGTCATCCGTGAGCAACTCAATCTGTTTAGTGATAGGTGGATACACGTTATTTATGATGGGAATGTAGAATTTGCTAAGAAAGTATAAGAATGTAAACGCATACATACTTATTCTGTCTCCTGTAAGGTGGCGAGCTGGCAGAATCTTTAGCATGTTGGGCGAATGATTCGCAGTATTCCGCCCGTCGCTACGTTCTGAGTTCAAATTCGACCGAAGTCGACTTTGCCTTTCATCCTTCAGGAGTCGATAAAATAAGTGCCAGTTGAACACTGAAGTCGATGTAATCGACTCATCCTCTTCTCCCCCAAGCTGCCCTTGTGGCAAAAATTTGAAATAGTTGACCATTTTTGTCTCCTGTCTGACCCTAAGACCGTATTCTGTTTATTTACTTCAGTTCGTTCGTATGCCCACATGTCCTCCTGTTGGTTTTCGTCTTTGACCCTCGTCCGTCCAAAAATCGTTTTGTCTTGAATTACATTTATTCCACATTTGTATATTCGTCCATTTTCTGTCATATTTGGCCCATTGCCTTTTGGCTAGCCATCTCACGGTGGCGTTTCGCTTTCTGCGCTACCAGAGGGGATTCAATATTATCGTTAAGGCAAGGTGAAGAGCCGGAAGAAACGTTAGCACGCCGGACGAAATGCTTAGCCATATTTAATCTGTCTTTACGTTCTGAGTTTAAATTCCGCCGAGGTCAACTTTGCCTTTCATCCTTTCGGAGTCGATAAATTAACTAGCAGTTACATACTGGGGTCGATTTAATCAACTGGTTCCCTCTCCCAAAATTTCGGGCCTTGTACCTAGAGTAGAAAAAAAAATTATCGTTACGGCGCGAAATTGCGTTTGACTCTCTGGCCGATAACTGATGAGGATTTGATGACCTTCTGTGTCTGTTTCCCGTTTGTTTGTACATTCATTATATGGTTTTAACTGATTATATATATATATATATATATATATATATATATGTGTGTGTGTGTGTGTGTGTGTGTGTGTGTGTGTGTGTGTGTGTGTGTGTGTATGTGTGTGTGTGTGTGTGTGTGTGTGTGTATGTATGTATATATATGAATATGAATATGAATGAGACGTTGAGCTGGCAGAATAGTTAGCACGCTGGGCAAAATGCTAACCGGTAATTCGTCCGATTTTACGTTCCGAGTTCAAATTTTGTCTTCCGAACTCGGGGGGGGGGGGGTCGGTAAAATCGATATACACCCAACCCTGAAATTGCTGGCCTCGTGCCAAGATTAGAAACACACACACACACACATACGTACATACATATATGTATATAAATATAGATAGATAGACTGATATGTATCTATCTGTCTATCCATCTTATTTCTTTACTGCCCACAAGGGGCTACACACAGAGGGGACAAACAAGGACAGACAAACGAATTAAGTCGATTATATCGACCCTAGTGTGTAACTGGTACTTATTTAATCGACCCCGAAAGGATGAAAGGCAAAGTCGACCTCAGCAGAATTTGAACACAGAACGTAGCGACAGACGTAATACCGCCAAGCATTTCGCCCGACGTGCTAACGTTTCTACCAGCTCGCCGCCTTAGTCTATCCGCCTATCTGTCTATCCATCTATCTACCAGTCTATCTATTTGTGTGCGTTAATCTTATACTCGGCAAAAACTAATTTCATTAATTTATATTACTATTACAGACAGTTTTCAGTTGCAAAAGCTGTTCTGTTTCGTGTGATTTATTTCATCAATTATCCGATAGACTGAAAAGAAGATAACTATCGTTGGATGTAGAGAAGAGAACGAATAACAACATCAAAAACAGAAGAACAAAGATATTCAATATTCCGGTTGGACATGAAATTTTCGAATAACTGATACTCCAAGTAAATTACTTTTAACTGTAGAACTCGAAGTAGATAAAGCTATAAATAATAGCGTGCACGAAACATTTGCCCGGAATGATTGCCAGACTAGTTGACTAATAGACTATTCATAAGACCGTGACCACTTCAACGGTACCTTCAGTTTACCGAACTTTTTATCTTTCTAGCTTATTATTCTTTTGTTTCCGTCATTAACTAGACTGTGGCCATGCTGGAGTACCACCTTGAAGTATTTTCAGTCAAATGAATCGACTCCAGTAATTGTTCTTTTTTTTAAAGCCTGATACTTATTCAATCGGTCGTTACGGGGACGTAAACACACCAACACCGGTTGTCAAGCGGTGGTGTGGGAGAAAACTGGCACAGACACAAACACAAACACAATTAATACATACATACACACATACATACATACGCACAGACGC
This sequence comes from Octopus bimaculoides, assembly GCF_046866305.1. Classification (NCBI taxonomy): domain Eukaryota; kingdom Metazoa; phylum Mollusca; class Cephalopoda; order Octopoda; family Octopodidae; genus Octopus; species Octopus bimaculoides. The sequence goes on along the minus strand of NC_142930.1, from coordinate 113,141,572 downwards.
GTGTGTGTGTGTGTGTATGTGTGTGGTGTGTATGTGTGTGTGTATGTGTGTGTGTGTGTGTGTGTGTGTGTGTGTGTGTGTGTGTGTACACGCGATGGACTTCTTTCTGTTTCCGTCTAACAAATTCATTCACAAGGATTTGGTCGCCCCAAGGCCATAGTAGAACTCACTTGCCCAAGGTGCCACACAGTCGGACTGAACCCATGCGGTTTTGAAGCAAGCTTCTTGCCACAAAGCCACGCCTCCGTCGATGAAGTTAAATAATGAAAAGGATGAAAAAAAAAAAAGAAAAACTTGTATCACTTCATTAGCGATGCCAGTTGTTTCCACGGTCACCGTTTTTTACAAAATCATGCGGCCCTAAAGAGCCGTATATTTGTATTTCTTGTTTTCGTCATCCCTTCGCGTTGACCCTGTTAATTGGATCACAGCGTCCGAGTTGTTGCTGGGCACGTGATCACCATGTTTATTTCCACATCAAATTCCGATATAATCGTAATCTACACACTCTTGGAAAGGTATTTGTCGACAATTTCAAAAAATAAAAAAATGTATCCGTTTTTCTGAAAGTAATGAGGAAACAAAGCCGACTCATGAGAATTCTCTGAAAGTCCTCTCCCTACGTGCAGAAATATTTTTGTTAAAACATTCTGTATAATCAGAATGTACCATATCTGAAACGTATTTGTAGAAAATTTCATTAAAAAATATCCATTTTTCTGAAAGTTATGCAAAAACTAATTCGTTGGGTACACACTTGTGGGTAAAATTTACCATAAATTGTCCAGAGTCTGAATTACAGGGTTCGTTATTAAATATACCCCCCACCCTACTTTTTCCAAACCAAAATAAGGGATTTGCAGCATATTAGGAGGTCACGATACTTGATACCACGCAAAATATCCGAAGGTTTTTTTGTTTTTTTTTTGGTCGTGCGGGTATTAATATGAAAATTTACCCATTTGTGTTGGTAAGCCTGTTTTAAGTTATACATTTCAGTGTATCGGATCAAAGTTCGGCACTGGAACGGCCCCGGAGAAACGCATGATATCCTTTCGGATCGATCACTTGACCACATCTGCATCACCTAAAAACATTCTCCACAGTAATAACGTAGCTTGGGTGAGGGGTGAGGGGAATTTTATAGAAGGCGGCACTTTTGGGTCAGATGTTTAAGCCTGTATAGGCTTGTGGTCAAAGAGCGGAGCTCAAGGGCTTTCCCCGACAATACACTCTCGAGCTCCGCCACTATCTTACCCTCACCCCCACCACCCCACACACAAGAGCCAAGGCTGTCTTAGCAACACTATTGTCCCCCCCCCCTTTCCTCACCGGGAAAATCAATGCACTTGGACTTTGGTTCCCTCAACCCGTGAGGTCCCCCAGACAAACTGTCCACTGCGCATAGGCATTAAGACGATAGTGCATGTCGCAGTAGATAGCCTTTTCAACGAGTTTCCTTACAGTTTCCCCGCTAGCAAGTTTCACTCACAAAGCTTTTAGTCTACCCGCAAGGTGTCGACCAATGGAATCGAACTCGAAATCCCGTTGTTGTGAAGCGAAATATCTTAACCACTCTTTCACAAATTGGAGGGGACTTTCGACATTACTGGTATGCTTATTACTGTTCTTGTTGTTTAGCTCCAGGTCATTCAGATCAAGCAGTTTTACGTAATCAAAGACATCCCAACCGTGGCCACCTTGTCTTTTTTGGTAAATATATATCGTAGTCTCTACATTCTTGAAAAGTCTCCATTTATGTATAAGGTGTTTTGATTTGAGGGAGATTTGGCTGTCATTTCTAGCAGGTCGGGCGACCACTTAGAGGAGTAGTAAATGTGATGGCGACGGTGAAGGTGGAGATAGTGAAGGGCATATGATGCCGTGAATATAGGAAGTGGAGGCGGCGGCGGTGTAAAGGAAGGAAAAATAACTCCAGATAAATATCCTACTTCGAGAAATAGAGAGAGGGAGAGAAAGAAGAGTGAGAGAGGGAGAGAGAGAGAGAGAGAGAGAGAGAGAGGGTGAGAGAGAGAGAGAGAGAGAGAGAGAGAAAAAGGGTGAGAGAGAGCGAGAGAGAGAGACTCCTTCCATAGGAGTGGAAATGAACCAAAACAAGTCCCCAAAATAGGAGACAAACTTCAAGAATTTACGAAGGGGGGAAAATGAGAAAGGTAAAAATGGGTGCATAAATTATTAATTAATATTAGATAATTATTTTTATTCATTGTTTGTTGTGAAATGTCTATAATGTATAATAATAATGGTATTATTATTATCATATTATTATTATTATTATTATTATTTTATTACAATTATTGTTATTTATTATTATTATTAAAGTAATCACCATTCAAAGATGTCATGTAGAACTGATGTCGCTAACATATAGATTTTACTTTTCAGGAAAACAAACACAACAAGAAAAAGACCAGCTGCAGGCAAGACAGGTTTCCAAAATGTATTGCGGTCAGAGGGGGCTATTCCTGCTGCTGTTACTACTGCTGCTGCCACTACCTCTACACCACTACTACTACTACTACTATTGTTAGTAGTACTACAACCACTACCAGCAACACCGCCGCCGCCGCCGCTGCTGCTGGTATTATCAGCCGTTTCTATTTTAAACTATACTACTACCGCTTATATTCCACTGCTGCTAATATTTCTACTGCTGCTTTCTGCTGCTGTCTGTATTACTCTACTGCTGCTACTACTACTGATGTTCATATTTCTGCAACTTGCACCTACTTCTCGGATTATTATTATTAGTGCGACATAATGAGGCAGCGAGCTGGCTGAATCGTTAGCACGCCGGGCAAAATGCTGTTTTAGTGGCATTTCCTCCAATATTACGTTCCGAGTTCAGATTCCACCGAGATCGACCTCTTTGCTTTTCATCTTTTCGGGTCGACCGTTGCCTTTCATCTTCTCGGGGTCAATAAAATAAATACTAGTTAATTTATGTTGGCAGATAAAAGAAATTAGTTTCATTCGTTATTATTTAATGGTTTCCTATAAAGCAGCGAGCCAGCAGAATCGTTGGCATGCCGGACAAGATGCTTAGCGATATTTCATCTGTCCTTACGTTCTGAGTTTTAATTCCGCCGAGTTTGATTTTACCTTTTATCCTTTCGAAGTCGATAGAATAAATACCAGTTGAGTACTGGGGTCGATGTCATTTAGGCATTGTGTCTTTAGTAGAAAGGATTATTTTATGGTTTTCTTATAAGGCAGCGTGCTGACAGAATCGTTAGCACGCCGTGCAAAATACTTGTCGGCATTTGGCTCGTCTTTACGTTCTGAGTTTTAATCTCACCGAGATCGACTTTGCTTTTCATCTTTTTGAGGTTGATGAAATAAGTACCAGTTGAGCACTGGGGTCGATGTAATTAATTATCCCCCTTCCTCCAAAATTGAACTCTGGGGGTCGATGTAATCGATTTATCCCCTCCCCGAAATTCCTGGCCTTGTGCTAAAATTTGAAACCAATATTCTGCTGTTGTGTTTTATTCAATAAATAAATAAATGTTTCCTTCTCGAGCCATGCCAGGCTCATAAGGGCTGGTTTCCCGGTTTCAGTGGCGTATATATTCCCCATTTGGACGGAACGCCGACCCGTCGCAGGATTACTCATTTTGCCAGCTGAATGGACTGGAGCAACGTGAAATGGAGTGTTTTGCTCAAGAACACAACGCATCGTTTAGTCGAGGAATCGAAACCACAATCTTACGATCATGAGTCCAACACCCTAACCACTAAACCACGCGCCTCCACCTTTAATTCAAGAGCGGCGGATTATATGAAACGTTAGATCTTCGGGTAAAAGATATCTTGATGTATTTGTTCCAGTTCTTCACAGTTTAAGTGCAAATGGCATCGAGATCAGCGCTGCCTTTCATCCTTTTACAGGTCGATAAAACCAACAGTCAAAACCTGGCTTTGGTGTAATCGACTAACCCCCGCCCCCCATAATTACTTGCCTTGGGTCTATATCTGAAACTATTTTATTGCCTTTTTTTTAGGGGCTGGGGATTGGATGAAGATTTCAAAGAAACATACGTTCCATCTCTATATGATGTGAGATCAACTTTGCTTTTCATCGTTTGGGGTCTCGCCATGAAAGTTATTTAATCCTTATCAGATATCTTTTATCTTAAACTTGTTTCAGACTTTTGTGGCCATACCGAGGCATCGCCGTGAAGAATTTTAGTCGAATGAATCGATCCCAGTACATATTATTTATTTATTTAATATTTTCTTGTAAAGCCTGGTACTTCGTCTATCGGTGTCTTTTACCGAACTGCTACGTTTCGTGGACGTAAACATACCAACACCGATTGTCAAGCGGTTGTAGGGAACAAACGCAGATACGAAGACCCACCATCACCGCTTATATATACGTATGCACACACACACACACATATATATACACACATAATAAACATGTTTATATATTCCGAGTGTTCCAAACGTATCCTAAAGCAATCCTTCTTGTCCTTTCTACACCCAGATGATTTTCCGTACAAGGCATTTAAAAAGCAAAATTATATGTTTATATATGTTTTATAATTTTTAATTTGTTCGCGAAATGAAACAATTGTAGGTGAATATCGTAAGGAATTACTAAATCAATTTGTATCTATTAGATCTCTCAGTTTTCTAACTCGATAATATATAAATGTATATATATATATATATATATATATATATATATATATATATATATATATATATATATATATATATACAGTAATCCCTCGACTATCGCGGGTGTTACGTTCTCAAAAAAACCCACCGCGATTGGTGAATATCTACGAAGTAGAAACAGTACAGTACTGCATATATATATATATATATATATATATATATATATATATATATATATATATATATATATATATATATATATATATATATATATATATACATTTATATATTATCGAGTTAGAAAACTGAGAGATCTAATGGATACAAATTGATTTATTAATTCCTTACGATATTCACCTACAATTGTTTCATTTATATATTATATATAGCAAGATATATGTTAGAGGTTATGCAGCCATCTAAGGGATAGATGTACTCATAGGCACTCCTGGTGTATTACCTCACTATGTATAGTCCTAGCTATAAGGTATATGGTTGTAGGTAATTTAAAGGTAAAACCGTAGTTTAATATATATAGAAAATAAAAGAAATAGAGCAATAATTAAAAATGATAAGTGGATCATTGGCGTTAAAAAGTCATTATTTATTTGTAGTTCGGAATCATTTACAGCTGTTTCTGTTTATCAAATCGGAGTAAATTTACATTTACCTCGTGACATTTAACCAACAACTTCAGAATGATTTTAGAAAGCTAAGAAAGCAATGAAAAAGAAAAAGGGGAAAGAGTTCGTTAAGTCTTTAGGCTTACATTTTAGTGACTTGTTGGGTCCCACGTGTTTGTAGTTTCCTTAATTAGATGCATGGAGTAAGATCTGTATAAGATTTTATCAAGTAGCCAGCGTGCAAAACCAATTGAGGAAAAAATTAATACAAAGTATATAATTTTTTTCGTGTATATATAAAATACATTACTATATCAACGGTTATTAGTATAAGTAAAGCCACACGCTTTAAGGGGACTTCAGAGTCAAACTCCTTCAATAAATAGCCACAGGCACCGAATTCGAGGGCATGAATATAAGAGAAATTCCTTTAAAAAAGGTTTAGTCGTATATCAGTAATGATTTCATGGTCAGCATGTATAATATGCTCTCCATTTATCTCAGTACGAACATAACCAGGAAATATAATTGTGAACATCTATACATACCATGCGAACAACAACGCATCCAGCAGAGCGTATACAAATGTTCACAATTATATATCCATGAAAGAGGCTTCTCTTGTTTATCTCGCTCGCATGTGTATAATCGAAATAATTTAGCACTGAATTTATTCCGGTTTAATTCTTAAATAAAAATATAAGGATGAAATCTACATAAGATTTTATCAAGGAGCCAGTTTGCGAAACCAATTAACGAAGAAATAATAATGTACTTTATATATAAAGAAAACATTATATACTTTGTATAAAATTTTGCTTAGTTGGTTTTGCACGTTGGCTACTTGATAAAATCTTATATAGATTGTATCCTTACATTTTATTTAAAGATTAAACCGGAATATATTCAGTGCTGAATTATTTCGATTATACACATGGCTGTGTGGTAAGTAGTTTGCTTACCAACCACATGGTTCCGGGTTCAGTCCCACTGCGAGGCACCTTGGGCAAGTGTCCTCTACTATAGCCTCGGGCCGACCAAAGCATTGTGAGTGGATTTGGTAGACGGAAACTGAAAGAAGTCCGTCGTATATATATATATATACATATGTGTGTGTGTGTTTGTCCCCCCAACATCGCTTGACAACCAATGCTGGTGTGTTTACGTCCCCGTAAACTAGCGGTTCGGCAAAAGCGACCGATAGAATAAGTACTAGGCTAACAAAGAATAAGTCCTGATGTCTATTTGTTTGACTAAAGGCGGTGCTCTAGCATGGCCGCAGTTAAATGACTGAAACAAGTAAAAGGATGTATATATATATGGGAGAATTTACGAAAAAAAGAAACAACAGACGAGGACAGGTGGTGTAAACAACAAAAGGATGTATTAGTTTAACGCTCGGGAATAGAGAAAGTCTTCAACGTTTCGAGCTACGCTCTTCAACAGAAAGAATACGGAGAAAACAAGGAGAAAAACACGGAGAAAAAAATTGAATGCTTTGGTCAGCGATCTATCATGGCGACTGATATATATATATATATATATATATATATATATATATATATATATATATATATATATATATATTATATATATATATATATATAGCAATAAGAAAATGGAGGGGAATATGTGGTACTCATCAACATGCAGACATTGTATTATGTCAATTTGCCTGTTTATTTTTCAACTAAGAGGACAGGACAATAAAAACAATTCACAACCCCTAACTTTCTTGGATTATATATATACATACATACATACACACTTTAAAGATTAATACAGAAGACAGAGTGTAACAAAAAGTATTTATTAGAACAACAATTGCTTCGGCTTCATGTTGCATTGCTCCCTAGTAGGCGTGGTACGATACACTAACACCAGATGCAACGCACAATGCAAAAGACCCTCTTCATGTGACCCTATGAACTTTATTTACATTATTTACATTTGACGAATATTTGTCCTCATCTTGTTTGTTGTTAACACAACGTTTCGGCTGATATACCATCCAGCCTTCATCAGGTGTCTTGAGGAAATTTTGAACCTGGGTTCTCATTCCTAAGGTATTTTTCGATGGTATTGTCATTATTATTATTATTATTATTATTATAATTCAGGTCACTGCCTAGAATCGAACTCGGAATTTTGGGGTTAGTAACCCGCGCTCCTAACCACTACGCCATATTCCCGTAAATGTAAATAATGTACATAACTCCTCATCTCTTAAATGTAGAACTGAATAACCTTATGAGTTCACAGAATTACATTTCGATTTCGCTTCAGTTGGTGGTATTGAGAGATTCCAGAAGTTCGGATGCATGCATTATAGTGAGAAACATTCTTTCCATCTCCGTCTTTGGGTGGGACCGAATCTGGAACCATACGTTCGGGAAGAATTGTAGATGTTTTCTCTGATTCATTTAAAAGCAAACTTTTTAAGCGATTTTTTAAAATATGTATTGGACACTAATTAACAGGATTATTTTAATTACAGTTAATGGTAAACACATCACGTAAAACTGAGAAATATGTCAACTCTCAATGATTTATTCTTCTGAATAGAATAACGTGACGAGCATATGGATTGATGAAAGTATAAAAACCTGTAAAGATCTGTGTGAGAGCGTATGAGGGAAAAGACGCAGTGGTTAAAAGTGGTTAAAAGGTCGGTTACGAATCATGGGGTCCCCGGTTCGATCACATTGTACAGCAAATTAAATGTCTTCTCGTATAACATCGGGTCAACACAAGCCTGCTGACCAAAATTAAGTAGATTTTTTTGCTTGAGGATTACATTAATTGTACTAGAGTTGACAGACTACTTATTCTGTATAATTTGGGTGCAGTTCCGTTGATTGGATCAAACAAATGGAAAATACATCTTGACAGCCATTGAAGAACAAACAAACTGTTGTGATGAGAGTTACGACGCCCCCTTGAGAGATGGACTGGTCTGAGTAAAGTATAGTTAGTAACGATCTCAGTGAGTTCAAAGTTCAGAGCTCGGAGTCTAGAGAAGTTCGTGTTAGTTCGCAGTGAAGTCGAAAGGTGTAGGTTGGTTAGTTCACAAAGAATATTGATTGTTGGTTCGTAAAGTGATTTGATAGTTCGTTACTTTGTTGTTACTGTTGTCTGGTTATCTTATTTATTGTATGTAACAAATTACGTACAAACACAAACGAACAAACAAACATACATGCATGCACACACACACATACATATACACATACATACATACATACATACATACATACATACATACATACATACATTAGCATAAAGCTGAAGATTAGTGAAAAAGAGAACATCTATGCTGAACTATTGAGAAATCTGCAGTTACTCTATTCTGATTACAAATTCGGGTTTATACCTGTAATTATCGGAGCCCGGGGATATGTAACACACTGCCAAAATACCAATCTTGAGAAATTAGGCTTCTCAAAACCAGAAAGGAGAAAGCTGATTCGAAGACTACAGATCTAATCCATCACTGGAACTGTAAAACTTTCCAGAAGTTTATCATTTAAATATATATGAGCATGTCTAGATATGCAACTATATGCATGAGAATGCATATATACATACAAATCTGCACATACATACATACATACACATACATACATACATACATACAGACAGACAGACAGACAAAGAAGGAACTTTGGATCTAGGTTAGAAACCAATGCTTTCTCTATTGGCAAGAAATCTTGAAATAAACTGAATAATGACATACATATGAAACAGGATAACAAAAAGAAAACAGAGACGAATTCGAGACCGATAGATCAAAAGAATATTGATAGAACTTAAAATAGCCACCAAGTTAAAACACAACCGGCTGGATATTGTTGTGTGAGATCACAAGGTAAAGGTATGTTCTGTTATAGAAATCAGCTGCTCTCTCAACACAAATGTAGCTAGGAAAATTCAAAGGATTTAGAACATTGATAAGGAGTTTGCAAACCCAGTACCTACGATACACTTTCACCTTCGTACCGATAGTTACTGGAACAATATGATACGTGCCAATCCGTCTGGAACAATGTATCACTGAACTTGGTTCTTGGGGAGGAAACACAGAACCTTAATTCATACACTACAAATGATCACAACATCTGAGACTATAAACATCTGCATGAACTACTGAGGCTATAAAGGATGAATAAAACAAGATGCTTTCCTTCACAAGCGTCACTCTCGCAGTTTGTCTCTCTCTTCCCCTCTCTCTTTATTTTCCTTGAAGGAAGGCACGCTTGATGCATGCCATATGATGAATGGTACGTTACTATTGCATTTCATGATCATGCATCGATTTATTGCTTAATACTATTACGTAGGTTACTCTGAAAGAGTTGTAGGTGAGGTGGGCGACCCACTTGAGTAAATCTGTCACTATATATATATATATATATATATATATATATATGTGTGTGTGTGTGTGTGTGTGTGTGTGTGTCTGCGCGAAATATATGAATTAGTGTGTACTTACTTAAGGAAAATATATACACACGTGCGCATGTGCACACGTTCACAAGCATAAACGTGCAGAAAGCACATATACATACGTATACACATATATACATGCATATACATATGTGTGTGTGTATGTTTGTACACTCACACACATATTTATATATGTATACCATGTGATGACGTGACCGACCAGACTGTCGGATTTTGTTAAATATATCGCTGGTCACAATACGCTTTGTTTTAGTTTTAGAATGATGCCACCCCACTGATGAGGCGAGCAGGCCAACATTCCCCCTGGCTAGTATGCTAGTCCGTGTCAGAACAGCCCATTTACAGCTGAATAAAGTGGAGCATCGTGAAATGAAGTGCTTTGCTTAAGAACACAACGCGCAGCTTGTTTGGGAATCGAAACCGCAATCTCTAGATCGTGAGTTCAATATGTCTAACCACAAGACCACGCGCGCGCACATATAAACCTTATCTAAGAAAACCACAAAATAATGGAGAGTATACAGTCGGTTATATCGTTTCTGGTGTTTAAATGGTTGTTGTTTTTTTCCGACTCGGAATGATGAAAAACAAAATTGTGTTGATCCATCAAAGAAGTTTCTTTGGTACGATTCAAAAAGCTAGAAATTGCTGCAAAATCTCCTTAAAAAGTATGTCTGGTTCATCATATCTCGAAGTCTTTGACCCTAATATTGCTCCATAATGTTTAACCTAAGGCGTAGCTGTGTGGAACTTGTATGGTTCCGGGTTCAGTACCACTGCGTGGAACCTTGGGTATCTACTATAGCCGTGGGCCTACCAGAGCTCTGTGAAAGAAACCCGTCGTGTATGTATATATATATATATATATATATATATATATATATATATATATAAATGAAACATTCAATCACTGAGATTTGAAGTTAGATGTCACTACTGTTCATATCATCGGTGGATAAATTCAAAATTTGATGATATCACCAGTAGTGGCATGGGTGGAACGCAGTTATAATAGCTTTAAACAGCTATGAATTATAAATTTGCACGAAGCGTAATGATGCTTAATAAGCATCTGCCTGCTAGAAATAAGAGCTAAGTCTTAAATTAATCCACTGTAGCGCACCAATATAACAGAGAAAAACAGTATGCGAGGAAAACAGAAAAAATTAAAACATTTAACAGCACAAATAAAAATATTATGCAATTAGGGATATCTACAAACCAGGTTTCGGCTTTTGGGTATTTAACTCCGAGCCTCGTCAGTGTGGATTACCAGTTTAAATCCGTGACTGTTCATGTTAATCTCTGACTGTGCAACTGGTTTTGTTTTGCTCCAAAAACAGAGCACATGGTACATAAAAATTTATAAATGAAACATTCAAACACTGAGATTTGAAGTTAGATGTCACTCTACTGTTCATATATATATATATATATATATATATATATATATATATATATATATATATATATATATATATATATATATATATATATATACATATATATATATATATATATATACATATACATATATGTTTGTGTATCTGCTTGACAACCGATGTTGGTGTGTTTACATCACCGTAACTTAGTAGTTTGGCGAAGAGACCGATAGAATAAGTACTAGTCTTACAAAGAATAAGTCCTGGGGTCGATACGCTCGACTAAAGGCGGTGCTCCGGCATGGCCGCAATCACATGACTGAAACAAGTAAAAGAATATAGCCGGCACGTAATTACAACAGTTAATTCAAAGAGACACATGATGTAAGCAGCGATAAATATGAATACATTTTTAGCACAGTGTCAGTCCCGATCGAATACATTTATAAGCGAAAGCCTTTCATCTCTAAGCAAAAAGAATTTTAACCTAGATTTGCTGTATTCAGGAGCCAATTGGTTCAAAGTGTAATTTTCTAGGACAGTGTGTGGCGATTTAGGGGGATATGTAGCTGCCATTTCCAGCAAGCCTAGCGACCGTGTAGGCATTTTCTTTAGATGATCATTTGGCTTTTATCCAAACCTATCTAAAGTACACAGACCGAAGACTAAATAAATAAAGGAAAATTAAACGTAACTCAATAAAACGAAATACCAACAGTGTGACAAATGAATTATTTACTAGTAGTGGCGAGATTAAGATTATGTGTGTGTGTGTGTATGTATGCGAATGTGTGTGTGTGTTATTTAGTTTTATTTCTAGATTTCTTGCCAATAGAGAAAGAGCTAGTCTCTGACCGAGATCCAAAGCTCCCCCAAAGGAATTTCAACAACACCAAGAGGACAGCTGAGCGTGTATGCGTCTAAATATGTCCTTATTTGACGTCAGTACGGATCAGCATGTTTAATATGCGTACTCATGCATAAAGTAGCATGTTTAGATACGTATGTATGTACTTCTTTGCTAAACTTTTGGAAAGTTTTATACATTTTGATTGTTATACTTGATTTTGCAGTCTTCTGAAAAAGAATACTTTTTGTTTTTAAAAACCTTGATCATTCATGTTTAGCGCGCCCAAGTGTTTGTGTACGTCTGCGGACGTATGTAGATATGTGTGTATGTATGTATGTATGTATGTATGTATGTATGTAGCTTTATGTATTCTCATGCATATAGTTGCATATCTAAACATGTATATTTAAATGATAAACTTCTGTAAAGTTTTACAGATTTTTACAGTTCCAGTGATGATTGGATCTGTAGTCTTCGAATTAGCTTTCTCCTTTTGAGAAGCCTAATTTCTCAAGATTGGTATTTAGGCAGTGTGTGTTACATGTCCCAGGGCCCTAATAATTACAGGTATAACTCTGAACTTGAACTCTGGATATGGATGCATGCATGCATGTATGTATACAAATACACAACTATGTTTATATATAGATATGCGCAAAAGTACGTGCTGAATGGAAGTCATTGCAAATGTGGATGTTATTACATACTAAATTACTTGAATGGTTTACATACGCTAACAGTATCTTTACTGTTTGTCTGTCTGTCTTTCTGTCACTACATATATATATATATATATATATATATATATATTTATATACACACATACATACGCATATATATATACACAGCCAGATACCTCTCTCATTTATATGAATAACGTATGCATGTGTGTGTATGTATATATGTGTGTGCATATATATATATATATATATATATATATATATATATATATATATATTCTTTTACTCTTTTACTTGTTTCAGTCATTTGACTGTGGCCATGCTGGAGCACCGCCTTTAGTGGAGAAAATCGATCCCAGGACTTATTCTATCGGCTCTTAGGCCGAACCGCTAGGTTTCGGGGACGTAAACCTACCAGCATCGGTTGTCAAGCGATGTTGGGGGGGGGGGGCAAACACAAACACACAAATATATACACACACATACACATATACATATATATACATATATACGATCGCGAGGGGACTCAGTCCGCTGCTACTTCACCTGCCTAGGCGCCGTCGTCGCCGACAAACGCACCGGTGGCAGCCACTCGTTTCCGCGGGCGGTCGTCTGCCTCCTCGTCGGCTCTCGATTTCCGGGGCGCCGGCATCGGACGCACTTCCCCTCCGATCCGTCGTTGCGACCCGTTCCCGTCGGGCCGGTAGGCGCGCGGCGTCCGCAGGTCGCAGACGAGCACCCCGGCGTCCGGAGCCCGTCCACGGGGACCGGCGTCGGGACCCACGCGCTTCTCTCGGAACGGGCGAAACGGGCCGCTCCTCTCCCGATCGGAGGCGGCCGTTACGAATTGTCTTTTCGATTCTTGCGACGAATGCACGGTGCTAAGTGGGCCACTTTGGTAAGCAGAACTGGTGATGTGGGATGAACCGAACGTCCGGCTAAGGTGCCCTACGCTTCGCCCATTAGATCCCCGAAAGGGTGTCGGTCGATATAGACAGCAGGACGGTGGCCACGGAAGTCGGAATCCACTCAGGAGTGTATAACAACTTACCTGCCGAATCAACCGGCCCCGAAAAGGGATGGCGCTGGAGCGAGCGACCGATGCCGGACCGGCCGGGCGACAGGTTTCGCGATCGCCGGCGAGGCGACTTTCCGATGCCCGGTCGAGTAGGAGGGCGCCGCGGTGTGCATGGAAGCCGCGGGCGCGAGCCCGGGTGAAGCCGACCGCGGGTGCAGATCTCAGTGGTAGTAGCATATATTCGAACGAGACCTTCGAAGACCGAAGTGGAGAAGGGTTCCGTGCCAACGGCGGTCGAACACAGATCAGTCGGTCCTAAGAAGCGGGCGAAATCTTCCACGAAAGGCGCCGGATCCGTCGCGAACAAAACGAAACGAAACGACAGCAGCAACGGCTGGCCTCGCATCGAAAGGAAATCGGGTTAATATTCCCGAACCCGAACTCGAAGAGTGCCCGTCCGGCGGCGGGAACGCGGCGCGCTCCTAGCAGCACGTTCGTCGTCGAAGCCGGCGGCCGGGCGAAGCAGCAGCAACGCAAGCGAGCCCGGAGACGTTTCAGGGAGCCCCGGGAAAAGTTCTCTCTTCTTCGTAAAGGACCGCGTCCGTGGAATCTGCTCGTCCAGAGATATGGATATGGTGCCTGTATAGCGCTGCGTCTCGGGCGGCGTCCGGTGCGCTCTCGGCGGCCCTGGAAAATCCGGGTCCGTAACGATTCGCAGCTCTTGAGTCGGTCCGTACCCACCATCTGCAGCAGGTCTCCAAGGTGTACAGCCTCTCGTCGATATCGCCAATGTAGGTAAGGGAAGTGGGCAAAATGGTTCTGTACCTTCGGAAGAAGGATTGGCTTCGAGGAGCGGGTCGGTCGGGCCGTGTGTGTCACCGCGCTCTCGCGCGCGCGGTCACGTCGCCGTTCGCTCGTCCACGCGCTTCCGTCGCGCCGGGCGCCGCCTTCCGCTGCGGTGGGCAGCCCGCTCCGCGCCGGTGCGCGGTCACGCCTTCGGTCAACGGGGTTCGGCTTCGACGCGCGGTCCCTTCGGCGTCGGGCGTCCCCGTCGCGGCATCACCTACGCCGCGCCCTCGCGGTGCGGCGGAAAGCGCTCTTCGCGGCGGTCAAAGCGCTCGCGTCGGCGTATCGTGCCTTCCGGTGCTCGGTCGGGCCACCGTCGCACGTCGGCGCGCGGCGGTTTCATACGGGGCGCCCGGGGCGTAATGGGCGCCAACAACACGACTCCACACCCGGTACACCGTGGAGCGACACGGCTTCGGGCTCGCCGTCGCGCCGGTGCGCGCGGCCCTCGGCTCCGCTTCGCGCGGCAGGCGTTCGGCCGGCGGCGAACAGTCGACTCGGAACTGGTACGGACCGGGGGAATCCGACTGTCTAATTAAAATAGAGCATCGCGTAGCTGGCCGACCCGCACAGATGTGATTTCTGTCCAGTGCTCTGAATGTCAAAGTAAAGAAATTCAAGCGCGGGTAAACGGCAGGAGTAACTATGGGTGTGCTTTCTGCCGAAACAATGCCACAACCACATTCTATGATATGCTGGGGCTTGATTAGATGTGGTCTGACCGATCTCTCTGCGTTGGGTGAGTGCATCGGTTGTTCTCCTGCAGGGTGTGGGCCCGCTGGGAGGCCCACCCGCCTTAGGCCAGTGAGCCTTCTCTGCAGAAGCGGATTCACCTGCGGTGTCCTATTGGAACATCGGTGTGGATGGTTGCGGCTAGTGTAAGCACCTGCAGTGTCTTATTGGAACATTGGAGTCGAGAGATGGTTGGTGGCCGGTTGTCGTGTAGTGAGTGCACCTGCGATGGCCTTCGAGTACGTCGCTGTGACAGGTGGCGGTGGGTTTATGTGCCTGCTCTGTGAAGGTATATTGGCAGCTAGGACGCCAATAGTCAGTGGGTAGATGCACCATCGGGTTTGCCTGGTATGTTATGATCATTCGGGATTCAGTGGATGATGGGCGAATGAGGTGATCCATTGAATTTTGCCTGATTGATGGATGCACTGCCAAGCTATACCCTTTGGGACACTACCTTGGCGTGGTGAAAGAGCTTGCGTCCGTGTGGGGAGGTATGTCGGATGGGTTGTAAAACAATGCCGAATATGAGCCCTCGCATGGACAAACTAAATGTGTCCCTTCCCCCATGGCGGTGCCAGTCAGTCTGGTGGGCCCATGTAGTGACCATGTAGTGACCAGCGAGTAACTAGGAGCGATTGGAAGCCGAGCAAAGCGGCGGCAGACGCATCGGTGGTGGAGTCCCGCCAGCGAACCGCCGGGGCGATCTGAAAGGCCGACGTCTCGGCCGCGATAAAAACCAAGATACGAGCCGCGGTCGCTACCGTGACGGTGTCCGACCCGTAAACTTGCGGGTCGGACCCGGTGGAACAGTCACGCTCTAGGTGGCCCTCACACCACAAGGGGGTCCAGACTACTATGTAGAGGTAGTCGTCAATCGGATTGGCATTTCATCCGACTCGCACCCCGACCGCACCTCTCTCTCTCTCTCTCTCTCTCTCTCTCTCTCTCTCTCTCTCTCTTTCTCTCTCTCTCTCTCTTTCTCTTGCATGTACATCCAAACGTGTACGTTCGTATATATGTATGTATGTATGTATGTATGTATGTATGTATGTATGTATGTATACGCATATATCTCTATATATATGTGCATGCCTCTGTGTTTATATATGTATCTCTGTGCATATGTTTGTGCCTCTGTGTCCATGTATGTTTATATGTATGCATGTATGTTTGTATATTTGTTTGCGTGCATGTATGTATGTATGTATGTATGTATGTATGTATGTATGTATGTATACGCATATATCTCTATATATATGTGCATGCCTCTGTGTTTATATATGTATCTCTGTGCATATGTTTGTGCCTCTGTGTCCATGTATGTTTATATGTATGCATGTATGTTTGTATGTTTGTTTGCGTGCATGTATATATACGTACGTATGTATACACACATGGAGACACATGGAGACACGGCTTAAGGGTGGTCGGGAAGAAGAAGAAGAAGAAGAAGAAGAAGAAGAAGAAGAAGAAGAAGAAGAAGAAGAAGAAGAAGAAGAAGAAGAAGAAGAGCTATGGAGCTTCGTCCGTTGCTCTTGTCTCAACGTACGCCCGTTTTGCCGAAGAGATACGGAGCTTCGTCCGTTGCTCTTGTCTCAACGTACGCCCGTTTTGCCGAAGAGCTACGGAGCTTCGTCCGTTGCTCTTGTCTCAACGTACGCCCGTTTTGCCGAAGAGCTACGGAGCTTCGTCCGTTGCTCTTGTCTCAACGTACGCCCGTCCGACCGAAGAGCTACGGAGCTTCGTCCGTTGCTCTTGTCTCAACGTACGCCCGTTTTGCCGAAGAGCGTCCGTAGCTTTTGACTGAACGTACGCCCGTTCGATCTAAAAGAAGTCATAGTACCTAACATCTACGAAGAAAAAGAAGAAACAACAAAAGCTGTAAAACAACTGAAATCTAAACTAAAACTGGCAGAACAGCGGATCATGATAAAACGATGGCAAGAAAAGCCCCTACACAGTAAATACTAGGTTAAATTAAATAGAAAAGAAGTATACAAAGCAAAATCCCAATAATGGCTGAGAAGCTCAGGACTCAAAGCAGAGACTGAAGGATTTTTAATTGCTGCACAAGACCAAAGCCTCTCCACCAGAAATTACCAAAAACATACAATGAAAAGTAACATAAACAGTAAATGCAAAATATGTGGAGATGGACAAGAAACAATAAATCATATTATCTCTGGCTGCCCAGTCCTGGCTAAGAAGGAATATATTCACAGACACGACAGAGCTGGGACCTATATACACTGGAAGCTATGCCAACACTATGGAATAACAACAGAAAAAATACGGTACAGGTGCACACCAGAAAAGGTCACAGAAAATGAGAAAGCACCCATACTATGGGATATGTCAATACACACAGATAGAAAAATTAAGGCCAATATGCCGAATATAGTTGTCAGAGATCATTAATAAATGCTTTCTAATCGACGTATCAATACCAACAGTGACGATGTTTCTCCAAAAGAAATGGGGAAACTCTCAAAATACCATCTCTTCAGTTATCCGGCCATTGAAAATTCATTGAAAATTCAATGGCCGGATAACTGAAGAGATGTTGGCGTGGGTTCCCACCCCGGCATCCGAAACTCGGAGTTTTACCATGTCTACCGAATAAGTGTCACATATTTTTACATACATACATACATACATACATACATATATATATATATATGTATATATATATATATGACCTAGCAAGAAACTCTGAGTAGCGACAGAGTAAATGATCAGCTTCGAAACAATAGACTCTACCACTTGTATTGAGTACTCTCTCTCTCTCTCTCTCTCTCTCTCTCTCTCTCTCTCTCTCTCTCTCTCTCTCTCTTTCTCTTGCATGTACATCCAAACGTGTACGTTCGTATATATGTATGTATGTATGTATGTATACGCATATATCTCTATATATATGTGCATGCCTCTGTGTTTATATATGTATCTCTGTGCATATGTTTGTGCCTCTGTGTCCATGTATGTTTATATGTATGCATGTATGTTTGTATGTTTGTTTGCGTGCATGTATATATACGTACGTATGTATACACACATGTATATACACATATGCATACGTCTGGATGTATGTAGGTAACCAGGTGAGTGAGCACGACTGTGTGCATATGTGTTAGTATGTATGCGAGATAGAGAGTGGCAGAGAGAGAATAACAAGAGAGAGAGAAAGTGAGAGAAGTGAGAGAAACCGGCTATCATGATCGAACGAAGCAACCACTTCAGGTTGTTTGTGACATATTTATTATTGAACTAATCAGTCACAGGTAATTGAATCTAGTGGAATGATAAATGACAAAATGGTTCTCCAACCAAATTACTGGCGCCCGTTTCTTATAATCACACTCTCCGGTTCAAGTAGCGAATTTTTACTTCGTAATAGGACGTACATGATTGAGTGCTGTAGGCTAACTGACTTGTTATTGTTGGTGGTGGTTGTGAAACCAAGATGTCTTAGCTGTGAATAGAGTAAATTGTTGGCAGAGTCGTTAGCACGCCGGACAAAAATGCTTAGCGGTAATTTCTGGTTCTTTGCGTTCTGAGTTCAAATACTGCAGAAGTCAACTTCGTTTTTCATCTTAACAGGGTCGATTAAAATAAAGTACAAATGAAGTATCGGGGTTTATGTAATCAACATACCTGCTTCCTTAATACTGTTGACCTTGTGCCAAAAATTGAAATTATTATTATTATTATTGAGTGAGACAGCAGTGCATGCCATCAAAGTGACTCTGAGGTAAAATATACGAAGCCTTAGTGGCTGACGAACATGTCCCTTAGTGGCTCTGATCACAAGCAGAAGTAGTGGAGGAGCATCATAGCCATGTGTTGAGAGGAATTCTTTGGGATTTGGATGATTCACCTTTGTATTTATATGTATATATATATATATATATATATATATATAGTTAGGATGAACTTCTTTCAGTTTCTGTCTACCAAATCCGCTCACAAGGCTTTGGTCAACCTGAGGCAAGTAGAAGATACTTGCCCAAGGTGCCACGCAGTGGGACTGAACCCGGAACCATGTGGTTGGGAAATTTAGTCCGAACACATATATAGCATAATATATATATTATATTGTGTGTGTGCGTGTTTTTGTATGTGTGGGGGGGGGGGGGTTGATCAAACGAAATAAACCCGCCCTATAAGTTGGTAGTGACCAGTGGAACTTCAATCCATTTTACTGAGAGAGCCATGTTATTTCTTAGTCATACGTTAAATCTGCCAGCCAAAAATAGGTGTAAATTTATCAAATACAGCACGACATACACAATCACAGAGATGTTATAAATGATTCTATTTCCATCAATAAATCTAAAATAGTTTAACAGTAACCACAAAGTTATATAAATCCTACTTTATCAAGCAGTTGGTTTTAGTCTGGTGTTTTGCTATTAACAACACTGCCATAGATTTCTTTCATTTTCTTTCTTTTATTTTTTTCTTTTATTTCTTTGCTGGTTGAAATAATAAAGATGGTTGTATTAACACGGACATGCAATTCCTATATATGCATGCCTGTGCGTATGTGTGTATGTGTGTGTGTGTATACCTATACACATACATACCTATATATATATATATACCCAAATATATATTTACACGTATATGTAAATATGCATATACCTACATATATGTACATCTAAATAGATAGGTAGATAGATAGATAGATAGACAGATAGATAGATAGATAGATAGATAGATAGATAGACAGACAGACAGATATGTATATGTCATATAATATATGGATGCAAATACTATATATATATATATATATATATATATAT
>NC_142930.1:113109019-113119019 GCF_046866305.1 Octopus bimaculoides | reverse complement strand
GTGTATATATAAATATATATAATATATATAAATATATATAAAGTGTATATATATATATATATATATATATATATAGATAGATAGATAGATAGATAGATAGAGTGTATATATATAGTGTATATATAAATAGATAGAGTGTGTATATATATAGTGTATATATAGTGTATATATATATGTATATATATGTGAATGCATAAAATAATATAATGTAAGTGTGTATATATTATGTAATATTTATATATGTATGACATGTGTTTGTACAAATACGCATATGTGTGTCTGTCTGTTTGTATGTGTCTGTGTCTGTCTGTCCTGTGTGAATGTGTGAGTGGGTATGTGTATCATATAAATTGTGTGTTGTGTCAGCGAGATAAAAGAAAAACGTGCTAACAAAATTACACACGAATTTTCTTTGAAGCGTTTTAATACGTCCCAAGATTAAAGAGAACATTACGTTTCCGTCGTTATTTGAAAGTTTACTGCGAACAAGAAATAAATAGGTTTTCATGTTTGCCGTCAAAATATCTAATATTTTTACTTCTTTTATACTTGTTGAAAAACCTTGACCTTTATATATATATATATATATATATATATATATATATATATATATATATATATATACCCATACATACATACATACATACATACATACATACATACATACATATGTGTGTTTGTGTGTGTGTGTGTGTGTGTACTTTTATATAGCCACATATTTATATACAAGTATATGTTTATATTTCTATAGATATACACATAAGCATACATATACACATATCTTTATACATATACTTAAAAACATATGTATATATATTTGTATACAAACACACGCACACAAACCTATTTTTATATATATATATATATATATATATATATATACATACACACACACATGAAATGATGAGTGGTTTCCTGTTTTAACAACCACCTTTGCACTGGAAAGTGTCAGCAGAGAGCACAATAAAAGATAAAGATGGGACAATCCGTTAATCTTTGGCGCCTGTGGACTCCGTTTTCTTTCAGCTTATTTAGAGTAAGCTGGTTTTAAGTATTTAGTTAATATTGCTGTGTCCAAAAGTTACCATGTGGTTAGGATGGTTGCTTTGCAACTTAATTTCGTGTTCGATTCTTCTTCCTGGCACCTTGGAAAAGTATCTTTTAGCATAAATTGGGTTCGCTTAAACGGAGACTGTGGAAGAAATGTTTCTCACGGTGGTGTCCCAGCATGACCGCAGCCGCATGGCTGAAAGGAGTAAAAGAGTATCTATGCCAAGAAAAGCAGAAAGGGGTTTTTAGGACGTTGACTGCCTACTATTTAGTGACTTTATTACAAATGCAAATGATATCACTAACAAAATGCCTTGTTAACTTCTGCGGGTAAAAGGAATTACACTTACGGTTCTTTTCATTAGTTCTACCACTGAACTACGCGATAAAACTGATAGAAAGTCACGTACAGGGCAGAATATATATATATATATATATATATATATATATATATATATATATATATATATATATATATGTAGTGAAACTACCTATCGTCACTAGATACAAAACTACTATCGCCATTACATACAATCTTCTCATTTAAATATAAATAAATGCAAGCGTAGTAGAGAACCCATTCCTTGTCATCACGTGACTGATTATTATTCGAATCGGCAACTTCTTCGAACCTTTCCCGCCAGAACGCAAACTGACCAATCACGGCCCCTAATAAGGTCACGTGATAGAGTATATTTCTACCATCTGGTGAGCCAATAGTTTGTTATAAATAGCTTTAACTCGGCGGCCAAATTTGTCTCGGTCCAGTTTCTCTTTGAGAACTGTTCCGTGTACCACACGACAGCAGCAGCAGTTCCAGCGACCACTTCAACAGCTTCGTCCAGCCAACGATGACCACCGCCGTCGCCACATCAGCAACAAGAGTCTACGACTACTATCCAGCATCATCGTCATGACCAACACGATTCTACGATTACTACTACCGAGCATCAATCTCCGCCAGCGTCAACACGACTTACTATGTACACCACACCAAACTACCGCGGCACATCTCTCTCTTCGATTCTGTTAGGTGACTCAGCTTCACCACGGTAAATAAACAGACAAGAGTTCTTAAACAGACAAGAAATTCTCAGCCAGCGACGAACATCTGTATAACAAGAATCACGGCCCGGCATCGATGCCACGACATCACAACTAGTGATCAGCACTGCCACACTCAGCCAACTCACTTTCACATACAGAACTTTTCCTATAGTGTACACAAGAACTGGTATATAATTGCTCACGTGTTATTGACTCTCTTTCTCTCTGCTGTAATAACATACACACACATGTATCACTCACATACGCACTTTTCTTTGTATGACGGCCTGTCTTTGATTATGTTCTTATATGTCGCATTCACACTCTCACACAGACATACATCTTTAACGCTACAATAAATATCTCTGTTATTCATCTTATACGGTTGTGGTCTTTCATTACTGGTCATCTATGTTATCGTCGCATAACATATCATGTATATCATCTTCGATATATAATTGTGTGTTCGACCGTGTGACGCGTTTAAATAAAAGGAGTCCTCTGTTTTTCCATTCGTCACCATTTCTCCTTTTATGAGTTCGCACGGTCGTCCCTTACATATATATATATATATATATATATATATATATATATATATATATATATATATATATATATATATATATATATATAAATATATGAGTATATGCACACATATGTACATGTATGTATATACGTTCATCCACATGTACATATAGATACATAACTGGGTACATGACGTGGCAAAAGAACAAGGACAAAAATGGTAAACAAGGTGCAACAAACAAGCAGGCCACATAGAAACATCCCCTTCATCAGCTGCCACCATTAAAACTCCGGCGTTTCGAAGAATTAAGGCAGTACGCATCGTTAAAATGGTTCTTCCCACGAACACAAATTAAATTGTTTTCGTGGAGGGTAGTAGCGGACGGAGGACAAGACAGGAACACGAAACGGTGAAATAAACAAACAAAAAGGCTGTGCAGCTAGACGTGAAGTGTGTATGTCTCGAACGCTGTGAAGCAGGTACAGGAGGGGCAAAGAAGTACATGCGAGCTTGGTGATTCCAAGAACGGAAAGAAATAGCAGCCGCATACACGTGACCAATGCTGTATGAAGAGAAAGAGTAGCAGAGGGAAAAGGAGGGGAGGAAGTAGAATAAAAGTGAGCAACGAGAGGTAGAGAGAGAGAGAGAGAGAGATAGTAGTAGTAACGGTGAGAGGCGAAGGACGAGTAACAAGAGATAGATAGATAGATAGATAGAGAGAGAGAGAGAGAGAGAGAGAGAGAGAGAGAGAGAGAGAGAGAGAAGTAGTGACAGTAGAGGCGAAGAACAGTAGAGGGAAGAATGAGAGGGGGAGATAGAAATAGAGAGAGTCGCGTTAGAAAAATAGTTAAAAACTTACAGTGTGCGTGCGTTCTGTCGTGATACAAACATTATATGAGTATATGCACACATATGTACATGTATGTATATACGTTCATCCACATGTACATATAGATACATAACTGGGTATATGACGTGGCAAAAGAACAAAGACAAAATGGTAAACAAGGTGCAACAAACAAGCAGACCACACGTGACATATATATATTTGAAGATAAGCAACAAAAATTCTGCACTGACCATCCGTTCATAGAGCGATATAAAGGTGGAAACTAGACAGGGGATGACATCTTTGCCGGTGCCCCTAACTGTCAGTCTTATATTTCTCCGTCCCTAATAATGGGGTAAGTATTAGCTAGGTATGTGCATCAGCATCTTTGCCGTAGTGGGGATGTGTCTTTGGTGTCAAAAACGTAGGTTTTTCTCCACTGGAAAGAGGTTATCTCCCTACACGTATCTGACAGGACTTATTTCAGTTGTTTTGAGGCTGTTTGAAAGCCTTCATTCTTTTAGGTGATTAAAATATATAATTTCTCTCTCTCTCTCTCTCTCTCTCTCTCTCTCTCTCTCTCTCTCTCTCTCTCTCTCTCTTCCTCCGCTTACGTATGTAATCGATAGGTAGAAAGATGCCGTTCATCGAAACATCTCGCCCCACAAATCATTCCTTTCTCCGTGAAAAGAAGGTTTATATTCAAATATTCTGTGTCGCTCAGTGTGGTACTGTTACCGCCCAAAATGGCAGAAATATTTTCGCTGAGTAAAAAGTGTATAATCCTTTGTTATTGTTGTCGCTTATATTTTCCAAATGAAGCATCGAAACTGACATTTCTCTCAGTTAAAATATTATTGCTTTCTTTTTGTTCGAATTCAATATTAATATCTTATTGTGCAACCGAATTACATATCTTTTTCTATGCGAACCATGTTATTTGTTAATTATCAATTTTCTCTCAAGGGGCGTGGCTCAGGATTTTTATAGCAATTTTTCTATGAGACAATTTCAAGAATATATAAAATTCAAATAATCCCAAAGAGAATAAAAAGAAAATTAAATAAAACTTTATTTTATGAAATCAAAATCGTTTGCTTCGAAGAGCGACTTGAAATAGCGTTCGACCACGACAGTAACGACCTACAATAATAATTATTTCTAATTTTTAGCACAAGACCAGAAATTTTGAAGGAGAGGGTACGACTATTGCGTCGATCCCAGTGTTTGTACTGTACTGTATTTTATTAACTCTGAAAGGATGAAAGAGAAAGTTGACAGCGGCGGAATTAGAGCTCAGAACGTAGAGAGCTGTAAGAAATACCGCGAAGCATTTTAACCAACGCGGTAACGATTCTGCCAACTCGTCGCCTTCAATATTAATAATCCTTTCTGCTATAGGCACAAGGCTTGATATTTGGGGGCAGAAGGCTAGTCAATTACATTGCCCCCCCCCCGCCCCGCCTGCTCAAATGGTACTTATTTCATCGACTCTGAAAGTATGAAAACAAAATCGACTTGGGCGGAATTTGAACTGTGAACTTAAAGATGGACGAAATGAGCGATTAGCACTTTGTCCGGCGTGCTAACGATTTTGCCAGCTCGCCGCTTTACCTTCAATAATAATAATAATAATAATAATAATAATAATCTTATCTATTACAGGCACAAGGCCTGGAATTTGAAGGGAGGGGATAGTCGATTACATCGATCCCAGTATGAAGATTTCTTTTATCAAAAATAAAAGGATGTGTCGGCTGGGAGTCGAACCAGGATCGACTGCTTGGAAAGCCACCATGCTAACCGTTATTCAACCGAATAATAATAATCCTTTGTACTATAAGCACAGGCCTGAAATTTTAGTAGAGTGGGGGACAGTTGATTATACCGGCTTCAATGCTCAACTTGTACTTATTTCATTGACCCCGAAAGGATGAAAGGCAAAGTCGACCTCGACGGAACTCAGACCATAAAGACAAACGAAATGCTGCTAAGTATTTTGTCCGACGTCATAACATTTCTGTCAGCTCGTCACCTTGATGGCCAATTACAGTTACTTTAGATGTTGTAAACCAATTTCGCCGATTGAACTGTAGGGCAAAATTATGCCATTCTTCCTTGACCAAACTGAGCTGGATCTCTTCGTAGTTGCTTCTACCATAGCCTTGAGTGTTCTGGTTCTCTTTCTTCCAGAAATTTTGAGCCGTTTCATTAGAACGTACGCAGATTGGCCCATTCACACGAGGACTTTTGTCGTTACAAACAGTCATTTTCAATTATAATGGTATGTTGTCAGTTGTATTTTTAATACTATTATTGAAATAGAGAAAAAATAAATGTTTGAATTTTATTTGGTTTATTTTATTATGACGCACAAAAGAAAAAGAAAAAAAGAAAGAAAAAAACAGACCTTGTTTATTTTCTATGTCATTCATTTCAACGACAGCAGGGTTGCAATTATATTAGATCGTGATCTGTCTGTTAAATTCAGATAATATCAATATATTTATTTCACCGGAGGATAAATTTATTGGTAGGATAGTGTAGTCAGACTGAATTCTTTTACAGGGCTGCACTAAAAAGGAAAAAAATTACAAGTCAATTTAAGAAAAATTTATATTTGTAGAGTAAAGATCGTCGGGGTGGGGGTGAGATCACCAGAAGAAAACTTGAGGGCAACATGCGGCCCAATGAGCTACGGATGAGAACCACCGGTCTACAGTCATGAAATGTATCGGTTCATAAACCACGTGACGCCCAATTAAGGTTTCTAAAGTATATAACACGTCGATCCGACGAGAACCATCTAGCCATCCTGGAGAGGTCAAGCCTTTCCAGTGCGCAGATGACTTTGTCTGGAGTCGCAATATTTATGCGTGGTTTAATATAAACAACAAAACCACCACAAACAAAAGATACTGGTCAACTCGAGACTGTTGTGGTAAACACGTGTGAAAGGATGATGTTTAAATCTTTGTTATATAAGTCGATCTGTTTTGCAAGTAGATTTATGCACACGATTCTCCCCTATCCACGGTTGTCGATTTTCGCTTTTTATAGTTGATGCTAAAGGCCTTCTGTGAAACTTTCACAGAGTCTTAATGGCGTAATTTTATGGTTTCCTCGGCAGCGTTTACAGTTCTGGAGTTCGCCATTGAATAGCTTCTTTGGACGCCGCTTATTAGGTTTGTGAATTACAAACAAAAATGGACACAAACAAAAGTTGTTTTAAAAATGGATGAGCCAAACATATACATATACATTTATAAATATACCTAACCATACGTAACCATACATATAAAAATGTGTTTGTGAGTATATCTATCTGTGTATATGCGTTGAGTGTGTAAGTATAAGCTATAAGAAAAAAGCTTACCCAGTATTGCACGACTTAATAAGATTTCGATTTGTTCCGCGGTTGTCCACCAATTTGGTTGTGTATATATTTATATATTATTATATTAGCCGGTGAAATACACAAATGATATTTAGAATGTAATAGATAAAACTCAGTCTGTAAAACATCCAATTTTGGCATATCAAGAAATATGAAATAAACAAAGCTGGGGTCTTGTTGAAACAATTCGAACGTTGCTACGTCATAATGGAGACATTGCAAACGAGTAGCACTGTTTTAAGTAAATTATATTTCTAGATTTAATCACCACACCTACACATACACATTCACACATATATACATACACGTATCTATCTATCAATCTATTTATATGCGTAGCTGTCTGTCTTTCTACACACTCACACACAAAAAAATACACACACACAAAAATACACACACACACACACACACACACACACACATATGAACAGAAATATACCTTATTTACATTTTGCAGATATTTGTCCTCATCTTGTTTGTTGTTAACACATCGTTTTGGCTGATATACCCTCCAGCCTTTATCAGGTGTCTTGGGAAAATTTCAAGCCTGGATTCTCATTCCTAAGGTATTTTTCGATGTTGTTGTTATTGTTGTTGTTGTTGTTGTTCTTGTTCTTCTTCTTGTTGTTGTTGTTGTTCTTCTTCTTCTTCTTCTTCTTCTTCTTCTTCTTCTTCTTCTTCTTCTTCTTCTTCTTCTTCTTCTTCTTCTTCTTCTTCTTCTTCTTATTATTATTATTATTATTATTATTATTATTATTATTATTATTATTATTATTATTATTATTATTCAGGTCACTGCCTGAAATCGAACCTGAATAACAACAACAACAACAACATCGAAAAATACCTTAGGAATGAGAATCCAGGTTTGAAATTTCCCCAAGACACCTGATGATGGCTGGAGAGTATATCAGCTGAAACGTTGTGTTAACAACAAACAAGATGAGGACAGATATCCGTCAAATGTAAATCATGTAAATAATGTACATAATTCCTCTTCTTTTAAATACAGAACAGAATTAGATACAATGAAATATATCTACACATATTCAAAGGCTCACAGCTCTTCAATGCCCTGCCACAAAAAATTTAAAATCTGCATAAGGTGGAAGTAGATATCTTCAAAAAGGAACTAGACATCCGCCTTCTCCACAATATCGGAGGATGAACCAGCAGCCCGACATGAGGTGCAGACGAGGGCAGCGGAATCAAACTCCCTTATGTACCAAACGTACCAACTGCTGAGACAAAAGCAAATACAAGAATGTTGATGTGAAACACCCAGACTGAGGAAATCAGAAAGACCATGGTGGTGCTCCAGCATGACCACAGCTGCATGGCTGAAACGTCTAAAAGAGTAAAAGAATATACATACGGTCACATATATACATTTGTGTTTGTGTGTTCGTGTATGTGCGTGTTACTGTGTTTTTGTGTGTGTGTGTGTGTGTGAGAGAGAGAGAGAGAGAGAGAGAGAGAGAGAGAAAGCGGGAGAGAGAGGGGGAGAGAGAGAAAGAGAGAGAGAGAGAGAGAGAGAGAGAGGGGGGGATAGAAAGTTGCGCGCATGTTTGTCTGTCTTGTTTGGTATTTAATAGAAGAGACAACAGAGTCTATAAAATTTCAATTTCCGCGTCTGATGAAACATGAAACATATAAAGCAATGTCGAGAGACAGTTTTAAGAACAATGTGACCATTATTACTTCATAACAAAAACACCACGAAAGAATAAAAACAGAAAGACCTATTATTATCTAACAAATTAAATCATATTTCTCAATTGAAATTAAACATTAGTTTTAAAAAGAATGCAAGTTACCTGACGTCATAACGAAATATTTTCCTGTCTGAAAACGAATTTTTTTCTGTTTACAAGAGCAGAAATGCTTTAGTAATGAGAAAAACAGGAAGAAGGTCAATACTGGACGAGATTAATTAACATAATTTTATTTCTATTGTTGTGTGGGTGTTTTTTTTTTATTTATTTTCGACTGGTCTGTGGTGGTGACTATTTGAGTTGATGAATGAAAATATGCTTCTTGGACTGCATGAAGAAGAAACAACCTCCGCGATCATTTAACAGAAGATTTTACACTTGCACAATAAATCAAACTGCGTTGGTCTTTTTACAGATAACAACAGCATTAATTACATACCGGGAGAGATAAACTGCTTGGAATTTACGGCGAGGTATTGATATACCAACATGCGGCTTGTCCTGCATATCTGCAAACATATATGCTACATTCCTGTAACCTGTCAAGGCCGTCTGCATGGGCCATCTGATGTGACAAGAATGGAGATACATATTCAGCTGCCTCAACATTCTACTATTCATTGCCGCCAGAAGCGGCATTTTATAGGGCACAAGAAGATTCTAGAGGACCGAATCATGTGATGGCTTAACGCTGATTAGTTGCTTAATAGATCGGCCATGTGAAACTATTGTGATTCAGCCGTGATGTCTGACCGGGTATCCAGAGATTCGGTTTCGAATCCCCACTACACTTTTATATTTCATCTTTTCCTTGTTTCAGTCATTGAACTGTGGCCACACTGGAGCACCGCCTTGAAGGGTATTGTAGTCGAACAAATCGTTCTCAGTAGTTATCTATTTTCTCATTCTTTTGCCGAACCGCTAATGTTACGGGGACGTGAGACAACCAACGGACAGACATAAACACAAACGTGTGTGCGCGCGTACAGACACGCACACTCATATGCATACATACATACATACATACATACATACATACATACATACATACATACATGGTAGGCAGAAGCTGAAAGAGGCCTGTCGTATATGAATGTGTGTACATGTGTTTGCGTGAGTGTGTTTTTACACATACACACACATACGATAAACTTTTTTCGGTTTATGTCTGCCAAATCCACTCATAAGATATTGGTGGGCTCGGGGCTATAATAGAAGTCATTTGTCCAAGGAGCTGCACAGTAGAATTGAACACAAGGCCACATGGTTGGGAATTGAGAAACAAGCTTCGTAACTACACAACCACGACTGCACCTTTATTGTGAATGTTAGCAATCTAACTGATAATTGACTTAAAACAGCTGCAGTCTGTAGTCTGAAGCATTCGGTAAGACGATTTGGAATATTCAAACTAATAAATAGCATTGATTTTTTAA
>NC_142930.1:113086519-113104019 GCF_046866305.1 Octopus bimaculoides | reverse complement strand
GCATATAACTGATTACTACCTAAATCAATCCTCGGATTTGCAATTAACCTTGAAACGTAGCATTTTTGCTCTCTAAAGCGATAAAAGTATTCTTTGCTGCCTTAAGGCAATTAAAAAAAAAGAAGCTTTATTTGATATAGTTTGGAGGCTTCGATCTTCGAATTAAAACATTTGCCGAGGTCTGAAGGTTTTTTTTTTTTTTTTGTCCAAGGTGTTGAATACGTCCAGAAGAACCCTGATTGAGCAGATATAGATAGATGATCTAAGACACGCCATCCGTGAATATCTCTTCTTTTATTTTCAGGTAGTCTCCAGAATGACCGAGATTACTGCTCATAGCTCTGGTCTCCAAACTCATCCGGTCTCATGGAAGAGATTGAAGGATGACAAAGAATGTTCACCAGTAAAATAAGTTCGGGTAAAAGCCTCAATTACTGAGAACATCTGAAAGCTCTGCATCTCTACTCTCTTGAATGCTTAAGAGATATATTCTATCATATACAAAGGGCAAATCCTGGAAGGGCGTGTTCCAAACTTCGGCATTAGAGAGAAATTTAATGCACGAACAGGGAGATACTGACAGCTTTTAAATATACCATCTTCGAAATCACAAGCAAAAGCATTCTATTGTACCAGTCTGATATTTAGAGGGCCTCAACTGTTGAACTACCTACCTAAAGAAATCAGAAATAGGAAAAGACGGCGAGCTGGCAGAAACGTTAGCACGCCGGGTGAAATGCTTAGCGGTATTTCGTCTGCCGTTACGTTCTGAGTTCAAATTCCGCCGAGGTCGACTTTGCCTTTCATCCTTTCGGGGTCGATTAAATAAGTACCAGTTACGCACTGGGGTCGATATAATCGACTTAATCCGTTTGTCTGTCTTTGTTTGTCCCCTCTGTGTATAGCCTCTTGTGGGTAGTAAAGAAATAGGTATTTCGTCTGCCGTTACGTTCTGAGTTCAAATTCCGTCGAGGTCGACTTTGCCTTTCATCCTTTCAGGGTCGATAAATTAAGTACCAGTTACGCACTGGTGTCAATGTAATCGACTTAATCCCTTTGTCTGTCCTTGTTTGTCTCCTCTATGTTTAGCCCCTTGTGGGCGATAAAGAAATAAGAAATAGGAAAAAGACCTCTTCTGAAACATTAAAGAAAAAGCATGGATAAATTCCTAGCAATGATATCAGATCCGTTAACCATTCAAGGATACACTCAGAAAAGATCAGCTGCTGCAAACTCAAAACCTTAGAGCAAGTTACAGTAATTATATTCACCTCCACTTATAAAATTATTGTACCTAACATTATATCTGACAATTGTGAATATTCTGAGGAGGAGTAAGAGTAGGAGGAGAATGTCTTTGTCTTTGTTTCTTTTTTCTTTCTTTCTATAGTTAGCAAATATTTATGAGCAAATTATTTTTCATTCAGCAACTGATTGTTTCGCCGACTTTATTGTTAGGTTTAAATATCACAGCTGTCAAATCTACTTCATATGTTTCTTGTTCATGCCCTTCTCTTGATTTTGATGTTATTTGTAACCCACTTGAGACGTCATCGAATTCCGAAATATCTCCCAACCAGATAAAGCAGTTAAAATAGATTCGTTATGTTGACCAGATCTACAAAGTTATCAGGGAGGGTACAGTAGAGGATTCTTCAAACAAGGTTCCGTGGAATCCATTGGTTCGACACTGACTTAGTTTCGTAGCTGATTTTAGAGAAACTAACCTGTCTTATGTCGGTGTTAACTTAACCCATTACCTACCAGTGATCTCATATGAGATCACTTAAAAATTACAAATTTCGTAATTATCTGTCAATATTAACACATATCTAACCTTTTTGCTATATCTACTAGGTATATTTCTCTGATATTCAAATGAGGCTTGCTAATTTTTCACCGAATATCTCGCTTATTTCTATTTAAAATGTTATTTTGAAATGTTATTTTGATCATTCCAGTGTTTCTAAGGCTGTTTTATGCTAGAAATCAAAGTTTCATAAAAAGTTCCAGTTAATAGAATTATGGGAGGTAATGGGTTAAGTTCGCATCTGACTATAACAAAATAGTGTGGCTGTGTGGTAAGAAGTTTGCTTCACAGCAAACATGATTCCAGGATCGATACCACTGCGTGGTACCCTGGGTAAATTTCTTTTGCTACAGTCGCCGACAGACCAAACCCTTGTGATGGTTTAATAGATGGAAACTGAAAGAAGTCCGGAATCCGAATTAAACTGTTTTTTAACAAATACAAGCACAGGCGTGGCTGTAGTAAGTAGCTTGCTTACCAAATGCTTAAGTGAGTGAATTTGATCGACGGAAATTGTGTGAAAGCTCATTGTGTGTGTGTGTGTGTGTGTGTGTGTGTGCTTTGTATCTATTCATGCATCGCGCATGCTTAATAAACAGCGTTGGTTTGTTTACACCCCGTAACTTAGCGGTTCGGCAAAAAGACCGATAGAATAAGTAGCAAACTTTAAAATTGTTCGACTATAATACTTCAAGGCAGTGCCCCAGCATGGTTTCATCCCGGTGACTAAAACAGTTAAAAAAAAAAAGAAGAGAAATAATGATACAGTAATGAAAAGCAGTGTGAATTTATTTACTTATTTTATTTGAAATTTTTTTTTTTTTTTTGAAAATTAATTTACTTCTGAAGTTCACTTTGGAGGATTTGGCAAGATCGGACAAGTTAGGTTTGCTAATCACAACAGTTAATTAACGTAATTAGAATTACAGTGTGTTACTTATCGGCAGTGAAAAGCGAAATCGACTCGGGTGAGATTAGAACCCTAGATATAAAACAGAAACGTAGTCGAATACCGCAAAGCAATTTATCCAGTGCTCTACCGAGTTTGAACTGACCCACCAACTCTTGGGATATTTTTCATATTTTTCGAGCCCTAGTATTCATTAAACCAGTTACCCAGTTTCCAAGACCATAACAATCGTCTGAAGGACATAGCAATACTTTGCAGGGCCCAAGGGCAGTACTTTTTGTGGGTAGTGGGGTCAAGTTGATTACATCAACATCAGTACTTAGCAAGCAGTTTTTTTTTTTTTTCATCGAAGGTCGATCAAAGGCAAAGTTGACCTCAGCGGAATTTGAGCTTAGGGCGTAAAGAACCGGAAGAAATGCTACTAAGCATTTCATCCGACGTGCTAATGATTCTGCTAGCTCATCGCCTTGCCACTTGATATAGATACAGATTAATAAATCATGCTCGTCATGTGCTGCTGCGGAGGTTTCTCGTACTTAAAACATAATATGCAAAGAAGAAACTTTATCTCGACAAGATTCTTTAAGCATTCAGTAGATTTTATATTATCATTGTCAGTTCATCTCCCGGTTTACATCGGGTTTATCTTTAATTTGATATTATTCTTTTTGTTGATTACTCACCTGGGGCATTCTTGCGAAGACGAAATGGAGAGCAAGACTAAAATGGTAAAAACGTTGAGGACGCCAGGACGCCGATAGTGTGTGTGTTTATATATTTAAGAAAGAAAAATATGTAAAAACGCACAGGAGGTTTGTGTAATAAAATGTATGCTGATATTAAGATCATAATGAAACAGAGTAGTATTACATGATCTGACATATATATATATGTTTGTGTGTGTATATATATATATATGTATATATATATATATGTATATATATGTGTGTGTGTGTGTATGCGTGTATATATATATATATATATATATATATATATATATATATATATATATATATACATATACATATACATGTATGGGTATATATTTATATGTATGCATATAGTTTACAGATTAAAGACAGGTGTTTTCTGCATAGAATAATAAACTTCGTAATGCTCAAGAGATTTGAACTTGAGACGGTAGAGGAATAAATGTAAGGACAAGCAAGTTAGCCAAGTTGTTATACAAAAAATATTTAATACATTTAATACAAAAAAATGTACATATCTATGTATATAAAAAAAATCCGACTTACACAGAATATAAATGATATCAGGAATTAAAGGCGTTGAGTGAGAGATTTACGAGTCCAACAGCCGTTCCTGGGGACTCGGTGGTACAAAATAATGCTTGTAATTTGATTTCATCTTCGGATGATACCAGCCTCCGTCTTCAGAGAAGAATTTTACATTTAATGTTTTGACAGAATGGAGTATTCTGTGTAAGTCAGATCTTTGTGTATGTAAACATACATACATTTTTAGTATTTCATGTATATATTATATTGGGTTGGTGTATAATTATTGCGGTTTTTTTTCAACAAATTTTATTCAACAAAAACAATAACACTATTTAACGAAAGCATCTTTAAATAACGGTCGGCTTGTTTTACTTAAAAATACGTATCGAATCCACATTCGTCATATTATATATATGTATATATATATCATTCGCCATGATAGATCGCTGACCACTACACACATTTTTTTCTCTCCTTGTTTCTTTCTGTATTCCTTTCTGTGGAAGAGCATAGGCTCGAAACGTTAAAGACTTTTTCAATTCCCGAGCGTTATACTAATACATCTATTTGTTTTCTACACCACCTGTCTTCGTCTGTTGTTTGTTTGTGAATTCTCCCTATATATACGTATATATATGTGTGTGTGTGTGTGTGTGTGTGTGTGTGTGTGTGTGTGTGTGTGTGTGTGTATACAGAGAGAGAGAGAGAGAGAGAGAGAGAGAGAGAGAGACAGAGGTGACAACGGGTTTCTATTAAATTCACTCGTAAGACCGGTATTGTTGCATAAGAGACTTGCCCAGGGTACTGTACAGTGGGACTGAACCCGTAAACTACACGTTTGCAAAGCGAGTTTCTTAACCACACAGCCATGCCTGCTTACCTATATAAAGAACAGTCTTCAAATAAAAGCCGCTGAGCGTGGTCAATCACCTGGCTCCCTTTTAGCTATGGTAGTTGGTAACAGTGATAAAAAGATTAGCATATTTGATGCACTCAGATAAATAGCTAAATATGAAGAAAAGAGCAACCAGCTTTGATTATTCAAATTACAAACAAATACCGAAATAACATACTTGGCACAAGATTTGGCCGGCGATCGTTCACCTGTAAACCAAATATTTACTTCATCTTAACTACTTGCAAATTCACATTATCAAATTCATAGTAATATTAAGTCAAGACACTGCGTTTAGCTATTAATAATTATTTAAGAGATGGTGTGTTTCTTATATTTTCTTTTCTTTTCTTTATAATATATATATAAATATATGTATATATATATAATATATTATACAAACATATATATATATATATATATATATATATATATATATATATATATATATATATATATATATATATATATATATATATATATATATATATATATATATATTCATGCTTGTATATGCGCTCTGAGATGTAGTGCTGTTAATATAATAAAGAGCTCTCAGACCAGCAGTGCTAAGGCTGTGAAGATATGCCGTAAGGCTAAACCCACAATGAACGATAAGCACAGGGTAACCCCATAAACCGACCTACCCCACTGTATATATATATATGATGATGACTACATCGTCTTGTCAGACGATAGCTGTCTTACATTCAGCCTGTTTGTTGGTTTACTTTCGTCCTTGCATGTGCACGGAAATGGCTTTTTCACATTACGCATCCACCGCTATAGGACATCACAATATAGAAAATGGATCAAAAGATGAAAGGATAGTGAGACGTCAGTATGTCATTGGATTTAAGTGACAAAAGCTTCCATAGCACTTTTTGTCATGCTCTCGGTCACTGTATTAGGTTCCAGTATCAACCATTGCATGAAGACTGAAGCTGTTTTCACTGCATGTTTTATATCAGAATACCTTTTTCCTGGAAGAGCTTCTTTTCCCAGGGCTTTGGCAAAACTAACTGGAGCTTTTTGTACAACTGGAAAATCTATTGGACCCATATTGGTGACCCTGACAGCAAGTACTATCGATCGAGAGTAATGGTAATTAAGGGGCGACTCCATGCTCCCTATAACTTCAGAAGTCCCAAACTGGAGTCTCACCACCGGATGCAGTTTAATGTCACACACACATGTATATATATACCTGTGTGTGTGTGTGTGTGTGTGTGTGTGTGTGTGTGTGTGTGTGTGTGTGTGCGTGTGTGTGTGTGCGTGTGTGTGTGTGTGTGTGTGTTTGTGTGTATGTATAAATAAATGTATGTATGTATGATGAGGTGACGAGCAGTAATTTGGCTATCTTTGCTGACCCACCAACGGGTGGGTATTACAGTTCAGTGTCGAAACCCCTGATGATCGTTGGATACCGTCTGATGATTTCATTTCCTCCTGGCCAAAACCCCATTCACTTTGGTGAGTAGAAAAGAAGCACCATCTTCTGGGTGCTATCGATAGCACACACACACACGCATGCATACAGACAGACATGTATGTATATATATATATATATATATATATATATATATATATATATATATATATATATATATATATATTTCAAAATACAATAACCCTTTTGCTTATGACCACATTTATTCTTTTATAGATAATAAATACACTTCTTGGAAAATATTTAAAATTTCTTTTGAAAATTATGTTCCT
Organism: Octopus bimaculoides; assembly: GCF_046866305.1. Taxonomy (NCBI): domain Eukaryota; kingdom Metazoa; phylum Mollusca; class Cephalopoda; order Octopoda; family Octopodidae; genus Octopus; species Octopus bimaculoides. The sequence goes on along the minus strand of NC_142930.1, from coordinate 113,097,441 downwards.
TTAAATGACCATTATTTTGCTCTTGGCAATGGTACACTTAGGAGCTTTTTCTGTTAAATGTCTCATCACCATTTATAAAGTTACCTTGCTTATTCCTTCAGTTTTTTTCACTTCAAATTGTTGGTTGGCTCAAGGTTTGTTATGGTATGCTCTGACTTTGAGATATTCCCACATGAATATGTAGAGCCATTAAAGCAGGTGAACGTGAGGGTTAATTGAATTTATAGTTTTTTGATCTGAGCAGCTTACACTAATCTTACCCGATAATCTGCTGGCTTCAGTTCCTGCATTGGTGGTAGTTTACATGGGAATAAATTCGGCATTTGTTACATCCTCTATAATGAGCTTCGGGACATGCCCAAACGCTGGGACCGCCTTCGGGTTGACGTTGAATGCTGTACACGCTGAATGATGTCCTGAGACCTTGAATGTGGCCTTCCCACATGGGGGCAAATCAAACCACTGCAATAAGTTGAGTGTTGCTTGATTGGATGGTGGTGTTGTCTGACCAGAAAATGACGAATTTAAGTTCTTTGGGTTAGTGCAATTAATCGTTGATATTTGTAGATTAGTTTTATTTGTTGCTCTATCATGAATTTCTCTCTGATTACTTTCCAAGAATTACGTGTCAATAATCGGAAAAAAAATGTAAAAAAAATAGTTATAGTTTAAAATGGTTTAGTGACTTTTTTTGGTTACCCTATATATATATATATATCTATCTACGCTTTTCTATCTCCATGCCTTATACACATATACAAACCTATAATGCGTATAACTACATATGTACATGCTTGTATATACCTTTGCACACACGCTCAGACACGCACACACACACACACACACACAAACCTATAATGCGTATAACTACATATGTACATGCATGTATATACCTTTGCACACACGCTCAGACACGCACGTACACATACACACATACACACATACACACACGCAAAATACATACACATACAATATACAGGCATCGTCTCACTTTCTGTCCCCGCCCCCCCTTGTACTTCTGAAATTACCAGTTGCTCGAGGTTATTGACATCTCTCAATGGCAATGTCTTAATAACCTACATTTACTATACCCACGTCTCTAACTGCAGCAGTTAAATGTAAACATACAAGTCATTATTATCAGGTGGTATTGGTAGTGTTGTCTGCAGGAATGCGGTGCAGGCAAATCGGAAGGTTTAAAATGTCTTCTAGTGATGCAACTGTGAACTTATCATACACACACACACACACACACACACACACATAAACGCGCGCGCGCACACACACACACATACGCACACATGCATGTATTCATACATACATTCATATACATACACACACAGGCACACACTTACACTCACACACATACGCACTCTCTATATAATGATTGAGTGTGTGAGTGTGCGCGCGCATGTGGCGAGAGGTATTAACTCCTCACGATACACACAAGCGCTCAACCCCCCCCCCCCTCTCTCTCTCTCTCTCTCTCTCTCTCTCTCTCTCTCTCTGACACACACACACACGATTGTGTGTGTGTGTGTCTGTGTATCATTGTTATCGTTATTATTATCATTATTATTATTATTGAGCAAGCACAAACATTAGTGCGTTGGACAAAATGCTTAGTGGTATTTCACCCGTCTTTACGTTCTGAGTTCAAATTTCGCCAAGGTCAACTTTGACTTTCATTCTTTCGGGGTTGATAAGTATCAGCTGAGCAGTGGGATCGATGTAATCGACTTACCACACCATCTCGACTCGAAATTGTAGGTCTTGTGCTAAAATTTGGAACCATTATTATTATTATTATTATTATTATTATTATTATTATTATTATTATTATTATTATTATTATTATTATTATTATTATTATTATTATTCCTTCGCAACACAGTGTAAGTAAAAATGCACCGCAGTCTTTAGTCATCTGTCAAGTCACTATAAGGACCTGACAGATAATACTTTCCCTAAGATGTACGCTGTGCCCAATAAGGCTGCTTTTTGCAAGACATCAATCTTGCATGGGATTTCCAGTTCCCTTAAGAAGTTTTGAAGTTTCAATGGGATTGAGCCCAACACTCCGATCACCACTGGTATCACTTTTACATTCCCCTCTCGCATTCCATACAGTCTTGCCATTTCCACTTTCAGTTCGGAGTACTTGATGGTTATTTTCAACTTCTTTACTCACAACATTCATGTCATTTGGTATGGCTACATCAATGATCTGACAGTATTTGTCTCTCTTATTCAAAATGACAATATGCGGCCGACGGTGTTCGACTACACGATCCGTCTGAAAATCATAGCCCCAGAGTATCGTTAGTGTTCCATCCTTATTGTTGTTGTTATTATTATTATTATTATTATTATTATTATTATTATTATTATTATTATTATTATTATTATTATTATTATTATTATTATTTATCACTCAACAGATTAGACTGCCGGAAAGGAAAAGAATTCTAACATCGGGCTACAACAAGTTGCCTTAGATGTCAAGAATTCTCCTATCGGGTTACAGCAAGTAACCTTAGATGCCAAGAACCCTCCTAAGTATCTTAGCTGTCCCTAATAACACTGTTTTCTGAAGCTGTACTAGACTGGGTTTTATGCCTATTTCTTCTATCATCATCATCATCGTCGTCGTCGTCGTCGTCGTCGTTGTCATCATCATCATCATCATCATCATCATTATTGAGCTGGCAGAAACATTAATGCTCGGACAAAATTCTTAGTGGTATTTCATCCAGCATTTTGTGTTTTGAGATCAAATCACGGTGATGTCAGCTCTGCTTTTCATTCTTTCGGGAATGATAAAATAAAGTTTAATATCGAATACTTTTATTTAGTAAATATCATAGTACGAAGAACACTTTGTTTGATTGTATACTTCTTTTAACAGATTACACAATTCCTTCTTTAGCAAAAGAACTCTTCACTAAAATCTAATTTTTCGCAATTTATTAATGGTTCTTGGAAAGTGATGATCATGCATTTACGTTTGCCTAAAGATTCGCAAGAACGTGTGTTACATAATACAGCTATTATAAGATGTAAAAAATCGATTACTTTGTTGGATATTATGTTGATTTAGCTACGAATCATATTCAACCTTAATACTGCCGACTTATGATCAAACGCCTAGCTTCAGTTATAACGTGATTGTAATGTAATGTATACGGTATTGTATATTGTATGGTGTTCTGTTTTAAACTGTAATCACGGCTAATAAACGAAGTGTTTAATCCATAGTTCTACTCGGGGATAATGCAATGCTAATGTTGCAGCTATGGCTGTTTATAAAAAATGGCGTTCAAAAGAGGGCCAATGAAAAAATAATAACTGCAAACTTATTTGCATAAGCTGATAACAGTCATTCTCTCAATTTACATCGAGCTAACAACGATATATTGATGGTAAAATTTGTCTGTGTAATTCACTTGCTTTAGTTGTTCTTTCCGTGCTGAATACATTGTTGCAAAAGATTCGAGTAGTTGTCAAATCTGAATCGGAAACTGGGTAGACTTCGCCTACAATTTCCAGGAAGTTGAGCAACAGTATACAGGACTTCTTTCATTAGCAGAATAGTTTGGTGTGTGATTGTGTGAGTGTACGTTAGGTTCATTCTAATATCTTACAAACGCACGCACGCGCGCACGCACACACACATAGATTCTCCCTCACACACACACGCACGCACGCACGCACACACATATATGTATGTATTATGTATGTATGTATGTATGTTAGAATCCCCGAAAAGCTATCGGGTGATAGTCCAGCATTCAACTCTGAGTGCATTGCATTTTATAGCAAAAACAACTGTTAGCTAATGAAGTGCATAACATAATTATCTATTCCTTTGTTATTCTAATTTCTTTATATATATATATATATATATATATATATATATATATATATATATGTGCATATATATATATATATGTGCATACATATATATACATATAAATACACACACACATATATGTATATACAACCATATCAATAAGAAAGAATGACGGAATGTTTTATACAGAGGAACCGTGCCATTTCAAGTACAGCAATGTTCTAAATGTAGATCAGCTGACATCTACCATGAGCTTGTCATATATATATATATATATATATATATATATATATATATATATATATATATATATATATATATATGTATGTATGTATGTATGTATATATACACACATATATATGCATATACACATACATATGTATATATACAGATACGCACATGCATACTCACACATACACACCTACACACACACACTCATACATACTTATATCAATATCCATGAGTGACTGCGTGTGTGAAGTGAGATATGAATATATGTATATCACGTGAACAAGTCATGGCTGCACGGTTGTAATTATGATATTAAGACAGAGGAGCGGTGGCGTGGAAACCGTGTGATACCGGGCAAAAAGCTTTGCTGTATTTAGTCAGGTCTTCTTACCTTAAAATTTCAAACCTCGCCAAGATTTGACTTTGGATATCCTCTCACTAGAATTGACAATACAAGTCCCGCTTAAGATATTTGTCTGTATACATTCAATTATAACTGCTTCTCTGAATTGTTAAATCTTATTCCTATCAACAGATCTGGAAATATCATTAAAACGTCGGAGAAATATCTCATCGTATTTCTTGCGGCCTTGGACGTTCCGAGTTGGAATATTATTGAGGTCAATATAACTGGATTCGAAAAAATAAAATACCAGTCAAGAATCGGATCGAAGAATTCGACCACATCCTTTCCATCAATACTGCTGCTTTGCGCCAAATAAATTGCAAACAATTATTACAGAGGGTTCTGAATTCCAACTGGGCGTTAAATTCCCTGCTACCAGTCTGTGTTCATACAAGAAATCAGGGAAGCGGCGAGGTGGCAGAATCGTTAGCACATCGAGCAAAGCACTTAGCGGCATTTCGTCTGTCTTTATGTTCTGAGTTCAAATTCTGCCGAAGTCGACTTTGCCTTTCATCCCCTCGGGATCGATAAAATAGGTACTAGTTGGGCACTGGTGTCGACATAATCTATTTGCCCCTACCTTCGAACTTGCTGGTCTTGTGTGCCAAAATTTGAAATCATTATTATTGTAATCAAGGTGGTGAGCTGGCAGAAACGTTAGCACGCCGGGCGAAATGTCTAGCGGTATTTCGTCTGTCTATAGGATCTGAGTTCGAATTCAGCCGAGGTCAACTTTACTTTTCATCCTTCCGGAATCGATAAATTAAGTACCAGTGAAACACTGGGGGTCGATGTAATCGATTATCTTCCTCCCCCAAATTTCAGGCCTTTTGCCTTTAGTAGAAAGGACTATTATTTTTGTTGTTATTCTACCAAGATCTACTTTGCCTTCCATTCTTTCAAAGTTTGTACAAAAAGTACCAGCCAAGTACTAGAATCGATGTAATCGACTTATTCATTTCCCCGAAATTGCGGGCCTCATACCAAAATTTGCAATTATTATTATTATTGATGCCAGAACCTTCATAAGTATCCTAGCTGACCTTAATACTGTTTTCTCGAGTTGCACTAAACTCAGATTTATGCCCATTTCCTCTGCCTATCTGTTCAAATCTATCTGTTCCTAATCACTTATAACTACAAGGATACCTTTTACTCACACTTTCCTTAGCACCTATAATGGATAGGTCTTTGTACTTTGCTATCTTCTCTATGATTCTCATTATTGACCATTTCGTCTGGGACTGTAAAGTGAATTGCCTGGCACTTTCAATTCTTTTTGTCTACTACTACTACTACTACTACTACTACTACTACTACTACTACTACTACTACTACTACTACTACTACTACTAAATCAGACCTTCTAGCTTCTAAAACTGTTAGTCTGGATGCTAAAATCTCAAAGTATCTTATTTTTCTTACTTTCTAACACTTTACTAGGTTCATGTTCATACCACTTATCAGTATAGTCAAATCCTAGCTTCCTACACAACACCCAGTAAATTATTCTCCCTGGGTTATTGTCTCTTTTCTTCTCTTTTCTCTATGCCACTTTCCTCTTTTGATTTATATAACCTATATTGGGAATCTACCTGATTTTGTCTGTCTTGGCTTTTTTTCCAATTAGTCCTCAAAGCTTGATCCTGCGCTGCTACTAACAAACTTTCGGTCTCCTTTTCAGCCTAACTTTCTGCAACCACAGCCATGTCCAGTGGCCCGGAAACAAAATTTGCTTAGGGGGTGCAAACTCAGTTTCAAAATTTGGCACTACTGGAGAAGTGTGGATCCGAGTTCTGGGAGTATGCATGTCACAAATTTGCGCATGCGCCCGCATTAGTCGTAAGTAGTCGAATTTAGCACACAGGTAAAAAACGAGACGCTCGCTACTTGCTGTAAATGGAGGGTGGGTTATCCATCTGATACAAGAAGAAAATTGCATATAAATTGAATAAAATTGAATGAAAAATAACAAGATGATATTTCATTGAAAAGTAAACCATTCTGAAAGATAGTTCAGAATGTTTTCAAAACATTCATCTCCAGCTTTTCCCATATTTTATTAAGGGTTAGGGATTAGGGTTAGGGTTTAAAGTTAGGGGAGGTGAATGTTTTTTCAGTATTCAATGATTATTTTTCACTTTTATATTCAACTTATCTGCAATTTTCTTTTTGTATTACATGGATAACCTCGCTCCTTTTACAGCAAGTAGCACGCGTCCGAACATTCAAATGTCAGTTTACCAAGAAAGAAATAATGAAGCTATAAGTAGTGTTAAAATGGAAGTAAGCCGAGTTTTTGCATCACTCCATAATTCACACGTATATGAAAAAAACTGTATCAACATATTCCAAAAGTTTTCCTACGCTCACACGTTTTGTTAATAAAACGTTTCATGAGGATGTGCAAAGTGTTTTCATCGTATATTTTTTTATGTACATGCATTATGGTACAATGTGTAAGACGGTGCTGTGTCATTGTGGTATGGAGCCAGGTCTTCAAACGGCGAAGTGCACTGAATGTTCTTTCGCTTGATGCAACAGATACAGGTGAAGACAAGACAAGCTGCATTAACGCCAACACTTGTAGAATACTAGAACGAAAAGTAGCATCAGACGCTCTCCATTTTTCAACTATGTCATTAAATGATTTAGGCGAATTTTCCCTTTCCGTCCATAGGCCAGCAAGAAGTTTGATTTGAGATGACAGTAAGAGTAAATCAAAAGAAGCAGGTAGAAGCAGGTGCATTTTCAAAGTTAAATACTCCACATTTGACTGCTGACAATAGCAACTCCTCTTGCTCAGAGCATACACGTATTCCCTGTTGCTGAAACCGGTGAGTCAATTCATTTTCGATGACAGCCACTATAGAGAAAAATTGCCGACGCCAGTCATCGGTGACAGAAAGAGCAGCTTCTTCAGTAGTTGTTGTGTGCCTAAAGCGCAGTGATGTATTTTTAGATCGCGAAATGTTGGGCATTTTCACCAAGTCAGAAGAGGATACTTCATCAAAATATTTTTCAAAAACCTTCTCACTTCTCATATTTGAAAGAGAGTTTTTCAACTTTTCAATCAATTTCAAGCAATCACCGGCTGTCGTGCTTGGATGCTGTAAGCCACGTGCCACTGGCTCACATACCCCAAATATATCCCCAGCAATTTTAATGTCGAACAAAATGGAAGCTTTGCCAGATTGCTTTAGCAGCCCTTTAACAGTAGCCTTTGTTGTTGCTCTTAACGAGAAGTCATTAAGAAGGTCAAGCAAAACAATTTTGAATATCCTTATAATTGTTTTCTGCTCATTTCAGTGCTGTTGCTCTAATGCACCACCGAGTTGAACACACTGCTTGCAACACAAAGATTTGTCCATTGTGCTTTTCTTTTTGGTGACTCTTTTACAAGAATGGCGCATTGAGGAACAAAGTTCAGTGCATCAGCTACAAAGGTAACCTTAAAACTAACTTCTTGGAGGACAAGGTCTAGAGAGTGGTTTCCACAGTGTACAAAATATGTACCTGGGAACAAATTTTTCAATCGCATTTGTACACCTGAAATGTTTCCACTCATGGTACTTGCACCATCAAATGAAAAACAGCATAACTTTGAGCCAAGTGAAATGTTTAGGTGACAAAAAACATCTAGAATAATCTTAGTCAGTGTCTTCGAAGAGCAGTCAGGGGGATTATAAAAACTTAGAAAATCCTCATTGACATTCAAGTCTTCAGAAACGTACCGGACAGTGATTTTTTTTTACGGAATCCCACGTTTTAGGCTATGGAGATTCCGATTCTCAAAAAAAATTTTCAAAAATCTCAATTTCAAAATTTCGAGCCCACCCCCGGTTTTTATATAGATCCACAGGGTAAATCTAGCCCTAACTCAAACTCTAACCCTAACCCTAACCCTAACCCTAACCCTGACCGTAACCCTGACCCTAACCCTAACCCTGACCCTAACCCTAACCCTAACCCTAAACCTAACCCTAACACTAGTTTTGTGAGATTTGGCTGTTATTTCTAGCATGTAAATAGCCTGCTTGGTGGGGGGGGGGATTGAAATTTTTCAAACAATTTTTTTCAGAATCGGAATCTCCATAGCCTAAAACGTGGGATTCCATAAAAAAAAAAATAATAATAAATAAGGGGGGAAAGGTTCAGATTACATATAGTCCGTCTAAGGCCACTGAATTGTGACGTAAAAACTCTGGTCGAACAAAAACCTGAAAAACAAATAGCGAACATCACATAAATAGTGCTTGTGTTTTTATTGGCAAAACCATCCAATATGCTTCAAAAGACGATAGGCCATACTAAAGTACCGTCTTTTATTTGAAGAAATCAATGCCAGGAATTATTCTTTGGAAGCCTCGTATTAATTCTATCGGCTCTTCTTTCGAACCGCCAAGTTACAGGGGCATAATCGCATCAACATTAGTTACCAGGCGATGGTGGGGTGACATACAGACACACAAATACATACATTCGTATGTATATGCATGCGTGTATGTGTGCTTGCATATGTACCTATCTACCTCTCTCTCTCTCTCTCCCTCTGTACATATATATATATATATATATATATATATATATATATATATATATATATATATATACACACATTGTGATAATATACGGTGAAACTATATAACCGGAGGAGAGCTTACTCTACAAGTAGAGAAGTGGGTAAATATAAATAGACCTCGTAACGATACCAGCTACCAAATGGTTTCACGGCAAACTGGGGCCCCAAGTGACCTTTGTAAAGTCATTGGGGAGAATCCTGAGCCGATTATCGAGGTCTATTTATATTTATATATATATCGTATATTTATAAAGAGGGCAAATTTAGCCATTTCTCCGTAGATTGAACTAAGAGATGAACAACTTTAATCGATTTCCGAACATTATTGGGTTCTCATCAGAGGCGTAGTGGTTCAAACAAGAAAAATAGAACTTATGTTGAGTCAGTCTCAATAAGTATAGATTTATTCATCAGAGAAAGTCACTTAGTGACTGAAGGTTCGAGAGTTTCATGCAGAGGCACTTATCAAACTAATTAAATCGACGTTTTCTATATAAAACGAAAAAGCAGGACGCTATCGGAAACAGATATGACGCAGATACTATTTTATATATAGGCAGGAAGACATTTGGTTAATAATATGACAGAATTAAGGCAAGATAAAAAAATTAAAGTCGTCTATATATAAGGTATTCTGCCTAAACTACGTCTTTAAGATATGATTTGTTAGTAGTAACGCTAAAAGGAAACTATTTCCTAAGGAACTCAAAAGAAGGATAAAAAGAGCAGATAGAGAGGAATAAAGACAAAAAGGAAAGTCAAGATTGAATGAAAAGGTGAATCAAGACTAAAGTTGGAGTTGAAAAAAAAGGCACTTACGCAGGTAGTGGTCAAGAAAATAATGGTCGTTTTGTATTGAAAGAATTCTGAAGAGGCTTTATTTTTAGACTGGGGTCAAACGGTCGAATCTATTCAACCATATTTTAAGTCTTTATCAACACCAATTACAAAGAATTTGGGAGTGGTACTAAAAGATGGAGAGAAGTATTGACAGGCAGAAACTGGGTGCGAGCTGTCTTCAATAATTCAAGTAATGCTATATATTCAAAATTAACTATACATGCTGGTTTTGTTGTTGTTATTGTTGCTGCTACTGTGGTTATTGTCACTTACTTTTCTGTGTTTTGACGCTACTTGCCTTCAGAACTCCCTAGGGAATTTTATGCTAGCTTCATCACTTTTATTTATATATATATCTATTTTTTTTCTTTGTTTTGAAGCCAGATCAAACTTCAGCATTTTATACCGATAGATTTTAGACACTTTTTTTCTGCAACGGGTAAGATTATGTGGGGGGTGCAAATTTTGATCTTGCAGCCCCTGAAAATTCTAGGGGGTGCAGGTGCACCAGCTGCACCATCTGTTCCCGGGTCCTTGCGTTAGGGTTAGGGTTAGAAGTTAGGGTTAGGGTTAGGGTTAGGGTTAGGGTTAGTTTTAGGGTTAGGGTTATGGTTAGGGTTAGGGTTAGAAGTTAGGATTAGGGTTAGGGTTAGAGTTAGGGTTAGGGTTAGGGTTAGTGTGAGGGTTAGGGTTACAAGTTAGATTTAGGGTCAGGGTTAGGGTTAGGGTTAGGGTTAGTGTTAGGGTTAGGGTTAGGGTTAGAAATTAGGGTTAGGGTTAGGGTTAGGGTTAGGGTTAGAAGTTAGGGTTAGAGTTAGGGTTAGGGTTAAGGTTAAGGTTAGGGTTAGAGGTTAGGGTTAGGGTTAGGGTTAGTGTTAGGGTTAGGGTTAGAAGTTAGGGTTAGGGTTAGGGTTAGGGTCGGGGTTAGGGTCAGGGTTAGGGTTAGGGTTAGAAGTAAGGGTTAAGGTTAGGGTTAGGGTTAGGGTTAGGGTTAGGGTTAGAAGTTAGGG
>NC_142930.1:113056519-113081519 GCF_046866305.1 Octopus bimaculoides | reverse complement strand
GGGTTAGGGTTAAGTTTAGTGTTAGGTTTTGCGTTAGGGTTAGAAGTTAGAGTTAGTGTTAGGGTTAGGGTTCGGGTTAGCGTTAGAAGTTAGGGCTAGGGTTAGGGTTAGGGTTAGAAGTTAGGGTTAGGGTTAGAATTAGTGTTAGGGATAGGGTTAGGGTTAGGGTTACGGTTAGGGTTAGGGTTAGGGTTAGGGTTAGGGTTAAGTTTAGTGTTAGGGTTAGCGTTACGATTAAGGCTAGGGTTAGAAGTTAGGGTTAGGGTTAGGGTTAGGGTTAGGGTTAGGGTTAGGGTGAGAAGTTAGGTTTAGGGTTAGGGTTTGGGCTAGGGTTAAGGTTAGAAGTAAGGGTTAGGGTTAGGGTTAGGGTTAGAAGTTAGGTTTAGTGTTAGGGTTACGGTTACGGTTAAGGTTAGGGTTAGAAGTTAAGGTTAGGGTTAGGGTTAGGGTTAGGGTTAGGGTTAGGGTTAGAAGTTAGGGATAGGGTTAGGGCTAGCGTTAGGGTTAGGGTTGGGGTTAGGGTTAGGGTTAGGGTTAGGGTTAGAAGTTAGGGTTAAGTGTAGGTTTAGGGTTAGGGTTAGGGTTAGTTTTAGGGTTAGGGTTAGGGTTAGAAGTTAGGGTTAGGGTTCCGGTTAGGGTTAGGGTTAGGGTTAAGGTTAGGGTTAGGGTTAGGCCCTAACCCTAACCATGACCCTAACCCTAACCCTAACACTAACCCGAAACCTAACCCTAACTCTATCCCTTACCCTAACCCTACCATCTTACCCAAACATAACCCTAACCCTAACCCTAACCATAACCCTAACACTAACACTAACTTCTAACCCTAACACTAAACCTTACCGTAACTATAACCCTAACCCTAAACCTAACCCGAAACCTAACCCCAACTTCTAACCCAGACCCTAAACCTAACCCTAACCTTAACCCTAACTTCTAACCCTAACCCTAACCCTAACCCTAACCCTAACCCTAACCCTAACCCTAACCCTAACCCTAGCCCTAAAACTAACCCTAACCCAAACCCTACACTAACCCTAAACTTAACCCTCACTTCTAACACTAAACCTAACCCTAACCCCAAACCTAAACCTAACCCTAACTCTAACCCTAACCCTAACCCTAACCCTATTTTCTAACTCTAACCCTAATCCTGACTTTAACCTAACCGTAAACCTAACCCTAACACTGACCTTAACCCTAAACTAACCATAACCCAAACCGTAACCCTAACCCTAACCCTAACCCTAACCCTAACCCTAACCCAAACCCTAACCCTAACTTCTAACCCTAACTTCTAACCCTAACTTCTAACCCTAACCCTAACACCAACCCTAAACCTAACACTAACCCTAACACTATCCTTAATTCTTACCCTAACCCTAACCCTAACTTCTAACCCTCACCCTAACCCTCACCCTAACCCTAAAACTAACCCTAACCCTAAACCTAACCCTAACCCTAACACTAACCCTAACCCTAAAACTAACCCTAACCCTAACCCTAGCCCGAACCCTAACCCTGACTTCTAACCCTAACCCTAACTCTAACCCTAACCTAACCCTAACCCTAAACCTAACCCTAACCCTAAAACTAACGCTAACCCTAACCCTACCCTTAACTCTAACCCTAACCGTAACCTTATCCCTAACTTCTAACCCTAACCCTAGACCTAAACCTAACCTTAACCCTAGCTTCTAACCCTTACCCTAACCCTAACCCTAACCCTAAAACTAACCCTAACCCTAACCCTACACAAACCCTAACCCTAACCCTAACTTCTAACACTTATCCTAAACCTAACCCTAACCCTAACCTAAACCCTAACCCTAACCTTAGCTCCAACCGTAACCGTAACCGTAACCCTAACTTCTAACCCTAACCCTAACCCTAACCCTAACACTAACTTCTAACCCTAACCATAACCTTAACCCTAACCCTAACCCTAACCCTAACGTTAAATTAACCCTAGCCCTAACCCTACCCTAACCCTAACCCTAACCCTAAAACTAACCCTAACCCTAAAACTAACCCTAACCCTAACCCTACACAAACCGTAACCCTAACCCTAACTTCTAACACTAATCCTAACCCTAACCCTAACCCTAACCCTAACCCTAACCCTAACTTCTAACCTTAACCCTAACCCTAAACCTATCTTCTAACCCTGACCCTAACCCTAACCCTAACCCTACCCTATCCCTAACCCTAACCCTAAAACTAACCCTAACCCTAACCCTAACTTCTAACACTAATCCTAACCCTAACCCTAACCCTAACCCTAACCGTAACTCTAACTTCTAACCCTAACCCTAACCCTAACGGTAAATTTAGCCCTAACCCTAACCCTAACCCTAACCCTATCCCTCACCCTAACTTCGAATCCTAACCCTAACCCTAACCCTAACCCTAACTCTAACTGTAACCCTAAATCTAACCTTAACGCTAACACTAACGGTAACCCTAACCCTAACCCAAACCCTAACACTAACCCTAACTCTAACCCTAACCCTAAAACTAACCGTATCTTCTGACCCTAAACCTAACCCTAAGCATAACCCTAACCTCTAACCCTAACCCTAACCCTAACCCTAACCCTAACCCTAACTTCTAACCCTAACCCTAACCCTAACCCTAACCCTAATCCTAAAACTGACCCTAACCCTAACCCTATTATCTAACCCTAACCTTAACCCTAACCCTAACCGTCACCCTATCCCTAACCCTAACCTAACTTCTAACCCTAACCCTAACCCTAACCCTAACCCTAACTCAGCCCTAACTTCTAACCCTAACCCTAACCGTTATGGTTAGGGTTATGGTTATAAGTTAGGGTTAGGGTTAGTGTTAGGATTAGGGTTATGGTTAGGGTTAGGGTTAGGGTTAGAAGAATTCTGAAGGGGCTTTATTTTTACACTGGGGTCAAACTGTCGAATCTATTCAACCATATTTTAAGTCTTTAGCAACACCAATTACAATGAATTTGGGAGTGGTACTAAAAGATGGAGAGAAGTATTGACAGGTAGAAACTGGGTGGGAGCTGTCTTCAATAATTCAAGTAATGCTATACGTTCAAAATTAACCATACATGCTGTTTTTTTTGTTGTTATTGTTGCTGCTACTGTTGTTATTGTCTCTTACTTATTTGTGTTTTGACGCTACTTGCCTTCAGAACTAGGGAATTTTATGCTAGCTTCATCACTTTTATTTATTTATATATTTATTTTTTTCTTTGTTTTGAAACGAGATCGAACTTCAGCATTTTATACCGATAGATTTTAGACACTTTTTTTCTGCAACTGGTAAGATTATGTAGGGGGTGCAAATTTTGATCTTGCACCTCCTGAAAATTGTAGGGGGTGCAGGTGCACCCGCTGCACCCCCTGTTCCCGGTCCCTTGGCCATGTCTCACTATTACTGTTTTCTTCCACTATTTTTGTGAGCCAGTTTTGTGAGCTGAGGGTCGGTGGCGTTGCTGAAAAAAGACCCGAACAAGGGGGATATTATTGACAACTTTACACCCATCAGTCTGCTAAATGCAGAGTTTAAAATTTTGGCCAAGGTGTTAGCTACGAGGTTGGCGCTTATCGCCCAGGATCTGGTAGGGGAGGCACAAACATGTGCCATCTCGAAAACTTACGCTACTATACAATCTGTTCTTGTCAACTATCTAATACTCTCCTGACTATTCTGGCTGTGCCAAGGAGGCAAACCTTTTGAAACAATACTACGGAGCATATTATTATTATTATTATTATTATTATTATTAATCTTCTCTTACATAGGTTCATGTAAATTTCTGCTGCACCACCTGGTGCAACTTCATCTTCCTGAAGTCTTTGCAGCCTTATGTGTTCATATTTTTGTTAGGATTAGAGGAGAATAGACACTTCCTATTACTGTACTGGCTGTACAGCATAAGTTTGTTTTATTACGGAGTTTAGTTTATTATTTCTAGTAATATTAGTACTTCTTCTGCTGTGCATAGTGTGTGTCAGACGATTTATGTTACTTTATTATTAAGTGCTTATTCTATAGGGTGTGTGTTGGGTGTGAAGTCTGTTCTGTTTGAGTCGAGAGTGTCTTGTGTATAATGAGGGCTGCTTCTAGCAGAGCTGCTTTTGTTCAGTGTGTAGTGTTGTAAATTCCCGTATGGTTTCTGTGTTTTTCTTCAACCTTACTGCGGAGCTCCGTAAGCAGGTATTTTCTAATATAACCTCGAACCGACCATAGTTTTGTGAGTGGATTTGGCAGAGGGAAACTGAAAGAAGCCCACAAGCGCAGGAGTGGCTGTGTGGTAAGAGGCTTGCTTTGCATCCACTTTGTTCCGGGTTCACTCCCAGTGCGTGACACTTGGGCAAGTGTCTTCTTCTATAGCCTTGGGCCGACGAAAGCCTTGTGAATGGATATGTTAGACGGAGGCGGTGCCCCAGCATACCCACAGCCTTAGGGCTGAAACGTGCAAAAGATAAGAATGTGTGCGTGGGTATGTGTGTGTGTGTGTGTGTGTGTGTGTGTGTGTGTGTGTGTGTGTGTGTGTGTGTGTGCATGCGTGCGTGTGTGCGTGTGTGTGCGTCTTTGTGTTTGTGTTTGTTCCCAGCAACTGCTCAACAACCGGTGTTGGTGGTGTCTACGTCCTCGTAACTTACTAGTTCAGCAAAATCGACTGATAGATAAGTACTAGATTTTAAAGAAAACAATGGTGACCAAATCCTTCGACTAAAAATTCTTCAAGGTGATACCCCAGCATGGCCGCAGTCTAATGACTGAAAGAAGTAAACGATAGAAGAGAACAGATAAATGATTTCTTTAATCATAACTAATACTCTATTTAGTATTTGTATTGTTTTCGTCTTCATGCCCCACACCTTGAACATTTCAGTTTGAAACCCTTGTATTTTTTCACTTCTTTTATAGTAATATTTTGGTCTGAAGAGATTGCAAAGTTTATCAATGTGCATATCTTTTCCTTATTATACCAGTACGGTTTGTTTTGATCTCTTTGTCAGTTAAATCCCAGATGATTGTGGCCTTGTTATAATCAAGTTCAGTGTATGGTACATGTTTTATATCGTTTTTTAAAAATCTATTTGCTCATCTATGTATTGGCATATATGCCCTGTGGGCATGTGGACATATTTGCCAGTTCCATCATATATTCCTAGTGGGCATACTTGCCGTTTGGCATATATGCCCGTTCAATTATATCTGTATATGTATTCAGATTTGGCAAGTACTTGGCAGCCGGAGTTGATATGGTCCATCGTCTTAAAAAGGAGGCACATTTGGGAGAAAGAAGTCCTTATTGAATAAAAGAAATGATAATCATGCGTGGGGCACCCCAAGTTAGGGTGGACTCGGAGTTAAATAACCACAACACCAACAACGGGAAATGAATACAAGATCTGGTCCATTGAACTACGTTTCGCTGAAAGAAATACATTTCTGTAAAACCATTCTAGTTAGTTTTAGTTCTGCTACTTTATTAGCACCCAAATGTAACCGAGGCCCGAGGATTTTGGATTCGTTTGTTCCATTATTCCAAGCAATATTGTATGTTTGCTCTATCTTAAGAACGTGAATCAGTCGAGTGTGTGTGTGTGTGTGTGTGTGTGTGTGTATGAAGGAAGAGAAGGCGAAAAGCAAAAAGATGACGAGTGATGGAAATAGTGATGCTGGTGATGATAATGATGATGATGATGATGATGATGATGATGATGATGATGATGATGATGACGACGACAACGACGATGATGATGCTGAAGAGAAAGGACTGGGGAGAAGAAAAAGCCAGGTGGGTAGAAGTAATAGAAATATCAGAAAGATGAACGGAACACGAAGTCGACAACTGGAAGAAGTAGTCAAAACTTTAAGAAGCAGCAGCAGCAGCAGCAGCAGCAGCAGCAGCAGCAGCAGCAGCAGCAGCAGCAGCAGCAGCAGTAGCAGCAGTAGCAGCAGGATGTGGATGTAGAAGATGACGTTGAAGTAATATGAAAACAGCAGAGGAAATGTAAAGAGCGAAACTGAGCCAAAGGTATGTAACAGGTAAGAAATAGTACAACAGCTAACATAGAGCATGTTTTCTACCTCAAGTACATTGTTTAAATGACTATCTGAATGTACTCTTATGAGATGAGAACATTTTGATTGTTCCCTTCCCTTTTACAAAATAATCTTTTCTATTCTAGGCACAAGGCCCGAAAGTTTTTGGTGGGATTAGATCGACCTCAGTTCGTAAGTAGTACCTAATTTATCGACCCCGAAAGGATGAAAGGCAAAGTCGATCTGGGCGGAATTTGAATTCAGGACATAGAGACAGACGAAATAGCGCTAAGCATTTCTCCTGGCGTGCTAACGTTTCTCATTTCTTTACTGCCCACAAGAGGCTCCACACAGAGGGGACAAACAAGGACAGACAAAGGGATTAAGTCGATTACATCGACCTCAGTGCGTAACAGGTACCTAATTTATCGACCCCGAAAGGATGAAAGGCAAAGTCGATCTGGGCGGAATTTGAATTCAGGACATAGAGACAGACGAAATAGCGCTAAGCATTTCTCCTGGCGTGCTAACGTTTCTTATTTCTTTATTGCCCACAAGAGGCTCCACACAGAGGGGACAAACAAGGACAGACAAAGGGATTAAGTCGATTACATCGACCTCAGTGCGTAACAGGTACCTAATTTATCGACCCCGAAAGGATGAAAGGCAAAGTCGATCTGGGCGGAATTTGAACTCAGAACGTAACGGCAGACGAAATACCGCTAAGCATTTCGCCCGGCGTACTAACGTATCTGCCAGCTCGCCGCCCCCTTTTACAAAATATTGCATGTTCTCAGTTCCTATTATTTATATGTGTGAGAGTACGTGCATATATTGCAAGTGTGTGTGTGTGTGCGTGTGTGCGCGTTGTCTTTTTTATTGACACTGAAGCTGAGACTTTGTCTCGCTACTCACGCTTTAAGATCATTGGTATCTTCAGGGGCACGCTCGAGACATATTTTCAGCTTTATTTTCAATTGAAAAACATTCTCTATAACATGTATTGAGTACTTCCTTCTCATTCGTTCGACATACAGAAAAATATACAGTAAATGCATTGGAAAGTTGTACTGTACTTTCTTTCGTATATTTATTCCCAAACAACAGTTATTTTAGTGCTATTGACACCACCGGATTAAATGGTACTGCCCAGGTGTTACTTATTCTGTCTGTCTCTTGCTGATCAGCTAATTTACGGAGACGTAAACACACTAACATCGATTATCAAGCGGTTATGGTTGTGGTATCACACACACACAACATAGACACACATACATACCCACATGCGTTGTGCGTCTTTCAGTTTCCGTCTACCAATTCCACTCACAAGGCTTTGGTCAGTCTAACGCTATGGTAAAAGACACCTGCTAAGGTGCTCTGCAGTGAGACTGAACCCGAAACGATGTGGTTGGGAAGCAAGCGTCTTACCACACATCCGCACCTTTGGTCACAAACTTTAATCTTCTTTCTACTTTTTGTATCAACCTTTATCTCGTTTTATCTTCTCGTGTATTTCTTTTTTTTTTTTTGTTTTTGTCATGATTTCACATAGTCCAGCGTCCTATTATTCAAATACATCTAACGTTATGAATTGTGCCTGAAAGGTTGATTGGAGATACATGGCATGTTATATAAATCTGCCAATTTGATGTATCTTAAAGCATGAAACTATTACTGGTTCTTTTGTAATTGTGTATATTAAATGATGTACGTATACATAGCGGCGCGGTATGTCCATTTACCAATTGTTTAAACATGATTTACCCATTATTCAGACATAAACTGAAGCATTCTTATATGCCAAAATGGCTGCCAGTGTTGTATAATGTTTCCTGACATTCTTTTGTTTTATTGCTTATTCTTAATTAAATATGCTAGCTCAGACAAAACGTAAACGAATAATAGCATTGAAAATGGCGGCTATAAAGAATTGTGAGGTGATAAAACAGTTGAATATTTGCAGAAAAGAACTGTTTTTAATGCGCGGAAAATGTTTCAGTGGGTGCAAACAACCTCACCAAATTTAATTTCAGGAAGACACCGTTCACTTCGTACCAGGAGAATCATTGAGGCCGATAGATTGAACGAAGTGGTGGTAATGAAAAAGTGGTAGTCGGAAGGAGAAAGGTTTGGGGAATATGCTAGGTGGGGAAGAACTTCGTAGCCAAGTTCCCTCAACTTCTGGAGCGTCATTAGTGAAGCGTGTGGTCAAGCATTGTCATGAAGAATGATTGGACCTCTTCTGTTGACCAGTCTGGGACAGAGAAGTAGCGGTTTTTCGTTCATTTTGGCAATTTCATGGCAATATATTTCTGCGGCAATGGTTGTTTTTCGGGTTTTAAGAAGTTTATAGTGGATAAGCCCAGCAGTACGCCACCAAACAGTCACCATAACCTTCTTTTTGAAGAGCTCAAGTTTAGGGAAGGTTTTCGGTGCTTCATTTTGGTCCTACCACTGCGACGAACGGTTTTTATTATTGTACAGAATCCACTTTTCATCACAAGTTACAGTACAGTCGACAAAGGGATGATCGTTGCAGTTACGGAGAAGAAGCGACGAGCAAATTTCATATCTCCGCATTTTCTGATTTTCATTCAAATCGTGTGGTACCCATTTGTCGAGCTTTTTTGATTTTTTGATCGCATGCAAATGGTTGCAGGTAGTTTTCTGGTTAAATTGAAGTTCTTTTGCCATTTCTCGAGTGGTTTTACATGGATTTTTCTCAATGACGGTCTTTAATTGACCGTCATCGACAACAGTTAGGCGTCCACTATGCTCATGATCTTCAAGGCTCAGGTCTCCACTGCGAAATCGTTTAAACCATTTTCGAGCTGACCACTCACTGGTCAATTCCTCAGGAAACTTTTCGTTGATATCGCGAGCAGTTTCAGCTGCTTTACGTCCATTTTTGAAGTTGAATAGCAAAATTGCTCGAATATCGTGCTTTGAGAGTTCTATTTCAGATGATTGTAACAACGGTGAAAAAAATATCAATTTTAATTTATTGATGCTTTTGGGCAAGTCTATGTCTGTATTATCAGACAATTGCAAAAAAATTGTTTTAAAAAAAAAGATCAAAACTCTGCAAAAATCTGGTACAAATTCTTCATAGTTCACAACGTTGCTTACGTTTTTTACTCAACCTGATATATTCACCATGCTGAACCGCTGAAATCTACATTCTCTCTCCCTTTATTTTCTCTTATTCCTTTTTCCCGAGCGTCAAACTAATACACTTACTTGTTCATACACCTGTTTTCGTCTTTTGTTTGTCTATAAATTTCAACTATATATATATATATATATAAAGTTGCTGTTGTTGTTGTGTAGGCTCAGGTTAGTTCTTATCAAACGGATTTCTTATAATCAAAGGGGTTCTAATCGTAACTACCCCTTTGTTATTCAGAGCGATCGATTATCGGAATTATTATACCGTCAGATGACACGCCTTGCAGTATTTTTCTGAGTTCTTGGGTATTAATCTTTCTGGTTTAACCCGGCCAAAATGTCGGTCCTTAGCATAAGTGTAGGAATAAAATTTGTTTAGGGGATGAAAATTCAGGTCTTTCCCAGGATGATCAAAACGTTTTTTTATTGCCCTACCAAAGTTTTAGGGGGTGCGCTTGCAACCTTTGCACTCCCTGTACACCCTGCTCCTGAGCCTGTGGTTCTTAGGTACCTTCAGCTGGCTTCACTTTGTTGCAATCATTCGGACGGGATCTCCGGTTTGAGCATAATTTATTCTCCTCCTCCCTAATACTACTGACAATGGTTCTTAAAGAAAAATTAAAAAGGGCGGTAAATATAGTCAATCTTTCTTTAATTATGTACCCCACCAGTTGCCCAAAATAGCCTTCTTTATCTAAAACTGTAAGGAGGGATTTGAGAGAGAAGTGGATGCTGGTTCTAGTATGTCGTGCGACCGTGTAGATGCTTCCTCGTTGGTTCGATGGAATTTGTAGAATTCAAGCAAGATGTTTTCTTGAGATCTGATACCTCTGCATGATTGATCTAATGCAGAATAAGCCGCTGGCGGAATCGTTAGCACGTTGGACTATATGCTTAGCGGAGCTTCACCCATCCCTACGTTCTGTGTTCAAATACCACCGAAGTCAACTTTGCTTTTCATCCTTTTGGGGTCGATAAATTAAGTACCAGTTGCGTACGGGGGGGGGGGGGGATGTGGTCGAATATCTCCCTCACCTAAATGTCAGGCCCTGTGCCTTCAGTAGAAAGGATTTCCTGTTACTGGACTGAATTACAAGACTCTGGGGTAACAAAAGCTATTACGAGAGACTAAGTACAGAAATGATATCTTTACGAACTGATATTTCACTTCTATAAGAGAAGTGCAGATCAATATTTCTGATGAAACATTCGTTAGTTTATGTTGTTGTTGTCGCTTGTAGTCGGTAAGTCTTCTCGCTAATTCAGGTAAAAAACTCATAAGAAAAATAAAATAAATGATTGATATGACATTAGCTTTGTTTCATTGTATTAATTAAGATATGGAATAAAAATGGATGTTTTTATCACACGCATAATGACCGTCATATAAATTAATTTCATAGGAGTCACAAATAATAAACGATTTAAAATAAATGTTTTATTACTTCAGCTATTATTTTTTTTATTTACAGCATTCAAAAATCCAAATCCAAATCCAGTCACCATTATTAAATCTGAAGCTTTTATAGTTTAATATATATTTTTTTAAAGCAAACGGGTAAAATGAAGAAATAAGGAAAAGAAGGATTTAAAAACACATTTGAATTTTATGGAGAGACACAAATGCTGTCGAAGAAGAATGGTCTAACTTAAAATCGATGGCAAGTTTTCAGCAGTTTATTTATTTATTTTTTCCTCTCGTGTGGTTTGTAGATGATCGTGAAAGTGTGCGGTCTTCCAGAACGATGTTTGTGGTCCTTGGTTGTTTCTGTATCAAACTCGTTTCTATGAAACCAACGATGGCTCACATTGGTGGATCTGCTTGAATTTCCTTTCTCAAACGTCTTCGTACTTCAGCCTCGTTCCCACACTTCTAGAAGCTCTTGAAAATAATTTCCATTTTTCCAAAGTTTTGTGCCATTTTAACCATTATTTACAATCATCCGAGTCTGAAACAATAAAAAATAATAATAATAAATAAATAAAACAGTTTTAGTAAGTTATGGGTTGTAAAAGTTGGTATATATTTTTGTATATTGTTCTGTGTGTGCACTAGTGCAGCTAGAGTGTGTGCCGCCCTCGGGCCCCACAAAAAACACATATTGCCAACAGCAGACCCAAAAGCACCGCCCCTTAAAAAGTGTCGCCCGGGGCGGACTGCCCCTCCTAGCTTCACTAGTGTGCGTGTATGTGTATGTGTGCGTGTGAGAGAGATATAGATCGATAGATTAGATAGATAGACAGACAGACAGACAAATAGATAGAAAGATAGATAGATAGATAGATAGATAGATAGATAGATAGATAGACAGAGAGAGAGACAGACAGACGGATAAAGAGAGAAAGAGAGAAAAAAAAAGAGAAAATATTTATACTTTTATAATGTGTGTGGTGAGTATGTGTGTATGTAAGTAAGCAGGTGTGTATATAAGTGCGCTAACAGGCTTATACGATAGTATGCATACACAGGCGCATACATGTGTGTAGCTGTGGCCAGAATCACGCAGACATTTTAGGAAACTCTTTATTTTAAAAATTAACGTTTTCTTTCTGAAAATATAAACAAAACAGTACAGTCATATAAATGACACTCACAAATGCACACACATGAACACAAGGGTTACTATTATTATCATCATCATCATCATTATTATTATTATTATTATTATTATTATTATTATTAATATTATTATTATTATTATTATTATTATTATGATGGCGATAAGGCGGCGAGCTGGCAGAAACGTTAGCATGCCGGGCGAAATGCTAAGTGGTATTTCGTCTGCCACTGCGTTCTGAGTTCAAATTCCGCCGAGGTCGACTTTGCCTTTCATCCTTTCGGGGTCGATAAATTAAGTACCAGTTACGCACTGGGGTCGATATAATCGACTTAATCCGTTTGTCTGTCCTTGTTTGTCCCCTCTGTGTGTAGCCCCTTGTGGGCAGTAAAGAAATAGGTATTTCGTCTGCCGTTAAGTTCTGAGTTCAAATTCTGCCGAGGTCGACTTTGCCTTTCATCCTTTCGGGGTCGATAAATTAAGTACCAGTTATGCACTAGGGTTTGATGTAATCGACTTAATCCCTTTGTCTGTCCTTCTTTGTGTTTTCTATGTTTAGCCGCCTGTGGGTAATAAAGAAATATATATATATATATATATATATATATATATATATATATATATGTGTGTGTGTGTGTGTGCGTGTGTGTGTGTGCGGCGCATGTGTGATGAACTTGAACCAGGCATGCTGCTGTTGTATAACACACGACTAGGCTGAACGAGCAACGAGATTTACCAAAGGTATTTGGAATATTCACCAAGAAACGCATGTTTATTAACGGCGTTATTGTTTCTCATTTGTTCTCCAACAGAATACCATTGTGTTCGCTCCAACCCTATATGTATATTACATAACCTTTTGTACTATTCCACATTCTGTCAGTAACAAAGTATAGATTAGACACGAGTGTATTATACCGCACTTGTGCAAACATAAACTCATATACTTCTACAATCTAGAGGCTATGGTTGCGTCAACACAGTCGCCTACGCGCTTTAATCTGTGACACAGCACAGCATGTATATTTATAACTACAAACACTATTAATATATATGTACATACATATATATATACTAGCAGTATAACCCGACGTTGTCCGGGTGTGACTTATTACGCCATCTACGATAAGTCTTGCTAGGTGAAAATCAACTAAAAAAGAAAGCCTTACAATGAAAAAACCCTTATGATGTAAATATGATCATAATTCAAAAGACGAAATTAATAGGGAAAGTCTGAAGGCTGTTTTGTGTAACATTATTAAGTGTACGTAAATTTCATCGGTTTAATTGGCTATACAAATGCTTGTGCAAAACAACTTTTTGCGCTGCCTTGATTATACATAGCAGGGTAATTCCTTTTCGCAGGAGGTAGGACGGCAATTTCTGATGAAGCAATTGCTGGCGATCTATTGCTACACAGTTCTGCCAGAATTCTATCAGATTGGGCAGTAGATGATGATGCACCGTTTTGCATTATGTTCAAAGCAGCTTCTGGAATGTGGTGAATTGCTGCAGTCTGTTGGTGTCTTTTTAAGCCGGTTGCTTTCTTTCCCCAGCAAGCTCTCTTGTTTGGAGGCATAATCTATATACATATTAAACAGAACAACAAAAGTTATAACAGATGGGAGGGTCGGTAGTTTTCACATTTCGGTGATTTTTCAGATTAACACCCGCACGATTACGTAACCCCAACCCTAAAACCGTAACCGTAAGACTAACCCTCATCGTAACCCTAAAACCGTAACCCTGACCCAAACACCGTAACCCTAACACCCTAGTGAAAATCGTGCGGGTGTTAATCTGAATAATAATAACAATGACCTCTGCAGATCAAACTCCCAACCCACAACTAAGTCTTAAGTGTATATATATATATATGGGCAACACACACATACACACTAAATAAAAAAATGTTAGTAAGTACAGAACTTCAGCCTTATATATTAAGATGGGCAACACACACACACAGTAGATAAAATAAATGACAGGTATTTGTATGTATGTGTGTATTAATGTGTATTCTGTGTCTATATATGGTAGTAAGTAAATGCGTTTTAAGAAAGATATTAAAAAAATTCAGTTTGTAAGGAATAAATGTTTGACTGTCGATCGTATTTGGAAGAGAATGACAGATATTTGTATGTATGAGTGTGTGAGTTCAAATTCCGCCGAAGTTGACTTTGCCTTTCATCCTTTCGGTGTCTAAAAAATAAGTACCAGTTGAACACAGGGGTCAATATAATCGACTATTCTCCACCTGCCCGAAGCCGCCGTTGTGGGAAAAATTAAAAATAATAATAATAATGACCTCTACCGATCAAACTCCCAACCCACAACTAAGTCTTAAGTGTATATATATATGGGCAACACACACACTAAATAAAAAAGTTGTTAGTAATTAAAAGTATTTAAAAAAAGATTGTTAAATTTTCAGATTAACACCCGTACGATTTTCACTACAGTGTTAAAGTTAGGGTTTTAGGGTCAGGGTTAGAGTTAGGTAGGTAATGATGCGGGTGTTAATCTCAAGATTTACGAAAAGATTTTCAAAAAAAACTCATAGTTTGTAGGGAATAAATGTTTGTTGATCGTATTTGAGAAAGATGTCTCGCTGGTAAATGACGGTGTTAGAAATGGAAAGTAAACTTATAATTCCCGCCAATTAGAATGAGGTCATTGGTAACCATAGGTACATATATATGTGTGTATTTACGTATGATTGTCAGTGTGTCTGTTTATTTGACTCTCACTCTCCTTCGTTTGTCTGTCATTACAGTATCGAAATGTGATTTGATACTGAAATAGTTTTTTTTTCTCCTTCCTTTCTTTTTGTATTTGTTGTTGAAGTTTTCGTAAAGGTCGTTGGTAAACATTCATAAGAGAAAGTAGCAATTGAAACGATGTGTAAGAGGAATAGAAATAGTTAATTTTAGAGGGGCAAAGTAATTCTGTATGTAGTTTCAGTATCTGTCATGACAGTATCGAAATGTGATTGTTTCAGTTTTGATAGTTTTCTTTTTCTGCTTCCATTCTTTTTGTATTTGTTGTATTTTCGTAAAGGTTCATAAGAGAAAGTAGGACATAAGAGGAAGTAGGAGTTGAAAGGATTTGCATTAGAAAAAGGAAATTAGATTTTATTAGGGAGAAAATGTTTACTCCTGTAGTTTTACGGGTTTTATTCATTATTAGGAAATTTTTGGAGTGAAAAAATGACGCAGTGACCTAACTTATTGTATTTAGAATATTAATTGCGATTGTTTAATCGAAGAAATTTGGAATTGTGTAAATGTATGAATTTTAAACATACACACACACAGAGGAAATTTGCCTTTTATAGTATAGATGCCTTTTATAGTATATATATATATATATATATATATATATATATGTGTGTGTGTGTGTGTGTGTGTGTGTGTGTGTGTGTGTGTGTGTGTGTGTGCGTGTATATGTATGTATACACACACACACACATGTATAATATTGTTTAATATACACAGTACATAATTATGAACTACTAATAGTTTCATACATTGGAGATAGTTTATGCAGGTTTTACTAACACGCCTAGTGTCTCTAAGCAATCGTCAGGCTTGGAGACACTAGGCTCTGAGCACATGGCCTATACAAATTTCAAATCAGGACAATAAAACAAGAGAAGCCACGAGAAAACACGAGAGGAAGGTGGATGCAAAAAGTGGAAAGGTGAACCCCCCGCCCCCTAAAAAATAACGGAAAAAGAAAGGTAAAAAGAAGAGAATTGGAATTCTATTCCCTGTAACCATAAAGCTATAAAGCTTGTTAGTATAGAATCAACGGAAGGAGTCTAAAGTCTGTGATGCAGCTGCCCAGTCCGGAGCGGGAGGTGTTCGCCAATTCGACAAAAGAAATTTGTTCATATGTTTACTTTTGGTGAAAAAATTCTAATCTGGAATTCAGCAGTCCAGTGGAATTTTTAGATCTAAAAGGGATATTCAATCTTTCATTTACGCATATTTTAGATCCATTAGCATATGGCATGGATTTCTCTACGATTTTCTCCTTTATTGCATGTGGCGTGGAGTTGGTCTTCAAGTTCCATCTTGTGAATTCTATTGTTCTGATTTGTAAGATGTATTAGCCATGGGCTCAGAGCCTTGAGTTTGCTTGGAGACACTAGGAGTGTTATTATAAGCCGCCTAGTATTAGTAGATCATAACTATATATTTTGTACATTAGACAATGTTTATATCTCACTGGATGGGATACTTTTTTTGTTGACCTTACCTTAACGGAACAGTAAACTATATATACGTTTATGTTTTTTTTTCTTTTTGCAGGATTCCTGATGTGAAATTGTGTGTTGAAAGAGATGCCCAAACATATACATATGCAAACATACATTCGCACGCATGCACACACACACGCGCGCGTATATATATATAGGACAAATAGTGAGGGATTATCAATCCGGGAAAAATACTTCATAAGCTCTCTTGGCACATCAGGCTAACAATATTACTTCGATTAGTGAAGAACTCCAGGTAATCTTTTGGTAGGATCCCGAGTTATGGTTCATCACAATTCTATATCGTAAATCTGTGGGTGGGCTCAAGAGAAACTGGTTTATACTCTACGTCAGTGATTCTCGACTCTTGGTCTATCATTTACGTTTTTCCAGTTAATTTGCTATATTTCTTTTTCTGTCCCTTACTCCTCTATAGTGTAGACTCTATATACACGTGCATTCGAACGTAACAGGGACTAACTGCCCTTCAGCTGTTGTTTGTATCCCATTGTGTCCACTACTCTGATTGGTTGGTATTAGGGCAATTTGTCTCCTACTCTGTTGTGCCAACTGCGAATAGCCAGTCAGAGACTTTAGATAGCATCACGTGAACAACCATTTCCGAATCCTATTTCGAGCCTGCTACTTTCTATAAAAACCCAGCTTTTTCCTCAATACATGTCTTTCAGTTCCAGACCTTTTTAGGTTTAGCCAGTTCCAGTGGTGACACCATAACAGCCATGTTGAGACTTACTAACTTCGTCCAACAGCATTACGGCAGTCTCCTTCTTCGTCGCTTCTATCATGTTTTCAACGTCGTCAACATCTCTCTACGTACACAGCTCAGCAAGCAACTCGCCCAGGTTCCAACACTTCTCTGTTCGTGAATTACTTCACCATGGATCAACAATGAATATCCAACCTGCAAGAACTCCTGTACCAAATGACCCAGGCAGCAGCATCACAGCCACGACTTCACATACGACATGTACCTGCAACCGGCTCAGCATCATGGCTGCGACTTC
Organism: Octopus bimaculoides; assembly: GCF_046866305.1. NCBI lineage: Eukaryota > Metazoa > Mollusca > Cephalopoda > Octopoda > Octopodidae > Octopus > Octopus bimaculoides. Next base: position 113,064,462 of record NC_142930.1, on the reverse strand, counting down.
TTGATACAGTGTTTCAACTACCGTGTACTAATGACTATGAACGGGCATTATTTATCTTGCTTGTATCTATGAATATTCTTCTCGCCTCTCTTTATAGATTCTTTCACTATCTACTTAACATCCTCAAACGTACACAACACGCACACACATCCATGCCTATACACACATCCACGCATAAACTTTCTTCTCACGACGGCCTGTCAGTTTACTTCTGTATCCATGACGCGAACACACACGTGTTATTATATCAATAAATCTTCTCCTAATCATTCTACACAGTTGTGTTTCCTTTTTCCATCTGCCACTTATATGTACTATTCAATTTATATTTATTGTATCGACCGTGTGATGTTTGAAAGAGCCATTCTCGTCCCCACCTCATCACACGGTCGCTACTCTATGAATAATCTCATGATATAAAAGTTCATATCACTGGCAAAGTGCTATCTTTAAGATAGCGTGTTAGTGACAGTGTATCTGACTCTATGTATGTATGTATGTATGTATGTATGTATGTATGTATGTACATCTGTGGCTATGTGTCTGTTGAAGGCGGAGTGTAATAGCAATTCTACTCTGGTGAGGAGCTGAAATCTCATATTTCGTCCTTGACATTAAATTCAACAAATCTTCTTCACATTAATATGTATACAGACGAGAATATCAGCATTTTCCCTACTTTCCTATAATTCTCAGTTATTTTGTCCTTACCTTCATTTCCTTCTCTCTCTCTCTCTCTCTTTTCTCTCTCTCTCTCTCTCTCTCTCTCTCTCTCTCTCTCTCTCTCTCTCTCTCTCTCCCTAATGTTTTCTTCGTTTTGTCTTTCAGTATAGTTTTGATGGGATGGGGTGGGTTGGGGTGGGGGAGGCGGCTGACATATATCGCTATAAGATCTTCCCACCTATCATATCATTCTTTGCCGAGTTCTAATTGTTGCATTTTTCGTTTATTCTTTATCTATCTGTCTATCTATCTATCTATTTATTTATTTATTTATTCATATGTCTGTCTGTCTGTCTGTCTGTCTGTCTGTCTGTCTGTCTGTCTGTCTGCCTGTCTGTCTGTCTGTCTGTCTGTCTGTCTGTCTGTCTGTCTGTCTGTCTATGTATCTATCTCCCTATCTATTTAGCTGCCTGCCTCTCTCTCTCTCCCTGCCCCCGTCTGTCTGTCTCTGGTTAATTTATCTATCTGCCTTTCTGTCTATCTATCTATCTATCTATCTATCTATCTATCTATCTATCTATCCATCTTTCTGTCTATCTATCTATCTATCTATCTATCTATCTATCTATCTATTTATCTATCATCTATCTGTCTATTTATCTATCTATCTATCTATCTATCTATCTATCTATCTATCTATCTATCTATCTATCTGTCTATCTCTCTCTCTCTCTCTCTCTCTCTCTCTCTCTCTCTCTCTATCTATCTATCTATCTATCTATCTATCTTTCTGTCTATCTATATTTTTTCTATCCCTTTCTCTCTCTTCTCCCTACTCATGCTATAATCCTCTTCCGTTTGTCTTAGTCTCTCTCCATCTTTCTCTTTCCCTCTCCTCCTCCTTTACCTCTACTACTTCATCGCTCTACCCTTAACCTACATTCAATTCCTGAATTTTTTTCTCGAATCTTGGTTCCTCTCTCGTCTTGCTAGAAACAACCACCAAATTTCCATTAAATCACGCTATGCTAAATGTCCACATCTTGAACAAAAAAGGAGAATTGGCCATGGGTGGTACGCCTTTTGAACGTAGCTTTGCTTTGTCAGAATCGACTCAGGGTTAAACCCAACATCTGGGTTGTTATTGTTCTGCTTTTCTTCCATTTCTAGCTCTGTTCTTATCTCTCCACCTCTTCCTCTCCCCTCTCTCACTCTGCTCTCTCTCTCTCACTCTGCTCTCTCTCTCACTCTGCTCTCTCTCTCTCACTCTGCTCTCTCTCTCACTCTGCTCTCTCTCACTCTCTCCCGCTTTCTCTCCCTTCTTTCTTTACCTCTTTCAGTCACTCTTTTCTCATCCTCTCTCTCACTCTCCACCCTCACCTCTCTCTCTCTCTCTCTCTTTCCCTCCTTTTTCACTCTGTCTGTCTGTCTTCTGTCTGTCTCTCCCCCATTCTCTCTTACACATTTACCTCGTTTCTTCCTCTCCTCTCCCTTCTTCTTTTAACGACTCCCTCCTCATGCACCCACACACATAGGTCCCTACCCCTCCCTCTCATCCCTCACCTCTCTTTCTCTCTCTCTCTCTCCTTCTCTCTGTTAATACTTCTAATATGATAACATCACCTGTTGATGTAACGCAGCTGTTTCTATTTAATACTTCGCCATTGCTCCTCTTTCAATACAAGAAATGCTACAGTAGGTATTACTCTTGCATGGCAGGAAGCAAGCTATTAGAAAACTGCAGAAACATCCATCCCCCTGGCAGGAAATAAGCAGTTTGTAAACTGCAAAAATAATCATCTCTGAGAGGAAACAAGCCGTTAGTAAACTCCATTAGTATTAGATGTAGGAAGCAAGTATAAAGGTAGATGGACAAAAGCATGAACAAATACAAAGAAAAAACTTCAAGTATTTAGGACAACTAATAATTCATAAAGGTCGCTGTGGTAGAAGTTACTCAAAGAACAACGAAGGTTAACACAATATTTATGAAAGTGAAAAAGATCATTAACTCAAAAAGACAACACTACCACTAATCTTGTGGCTAGAAAATTTATTATAAGCCTGCTGTCCTCTACAAGGTAGAAACTTGGATTATGTACAGAGTAATGGCAAAAAAAAAAGTTAGATGTCTTTGGGCAGTGGATCTTCCGAAGATTGGGCAGAATATGCTGAAAAGACAGTAACAAATGCCGCAGTAATTGAAAAACTAAAGACCCAAATATTTGTATTGTTGAAGAGTAAACCTACAGAGCTATCATGCTTTGGACGTTTAATGAGCTACGTGTGATTTCCAAAAACCATCCTAACAGAATGTGTTGAAGGGAAGAGAGTAAGTGGCCATCAATGATATTTTTGGATTGACGACATCAAAGAATGGACCAGAAACAAGAGCCTGGCCAATTGCATGCATGCAGCACAACATAGAGGAAACTGGCGTGTCTTCTTGACAAACCGACCTCTAGACACAATGAGGGTACCTGGCCGATGATGTTAGGAATATCAATTTTTAAAAAATGAATTTCTAACATAAAGCCACGTATTTGTAGGGAGGTTCTGTTGGTTTACTCTATTACAATACATGACAGGTACATTATATAACCAACCCGGTAGGACGAAAGTTCGGAGAGATTTCTGACAGAGCATTGGACAAAAATACTTGGCTGTATTTAGTTGCGACCTTTAAATTCTGAGTTCAAATCCAGTCGAAGTCAACATCTTTATAAGGTGCATAACATTATGGTTGTAGAAATGAGATATTTCCTCTTAAGAATGTAATGCGTTTCAAATATATATATATAAGAAGATGAAAACGGAAGGAAAATAGAACGAAAAGAGAACAAGAATCGATTTTAAAAACATTATTATATCAGCAATAAGGGAAGGCTGGGAGAATAGACATAGGATACGAAAAAGGGAGCGAAATGAAAATCATGGGAAGCGAAAAATACGAAAACTCACACACATACATTTCACAATTTATGTGGAAGTATTTGTATGCAATTAGTCAGAACGGTGCGTCTAAATAATGCTAGAGGAAGCTTACATAGTGTTTGCACTTCCAGAAAATATTTGATGCAGTATTCGAAAATAGGTCATGCATACGTAGATTTTTCAGGATTCCTCTTTTCTCCAAGAAGCCAATATCACATATTTCGCTCGTGTTCATATAGGGTTTTGATCTATCGAGAATTATTCACTAGATTGTCGGTTTGTTTCATCGCAATTTCTGTTATCTTTATGTCTTAAAGAAGACGATGGTCACAAAATCTTCACTCAGACGCTATGTAAGCACACACACACACACACACACACACACACACACACACACACACACACACACACACACACACACACACACACACACACACACACACACACACACACACACACACATACACACATAATAATATTAGTAGGACCATCAGAACTGTAATATGCATGGTTTTCCAGAGAACATTAGCAGATTTAAGCGAATTAAAGTATATAATTCAACTTCAACCAGGATCGAAACTGCTTTACAAGAGAAAAAAAATGAGGAAAGGAGAATAATCTTGCATTTCTCTTATTGCAGAATATTTTTTATCATTCTATATTTGCAACGCTGCAAGCGGCCTCATAACATAGTGGCAATCTTGAGTCGAGCCAAATTTGCAATGGTAATTTTATTCCTACTTGAGTCGCTTCGCATGATTTATTCACGTAGACAAAGTCTGGAAGAAAGAAGATCTGACTGTGTGGAGCCTAGATGCCATAGAGAACATTGCAGTTAAAAGTTTAAAACCCATGCATTCGGTGGGTAATGAACGAAGCTATTAATGGTTTACCGTTATGTTTTAATTTGCATGTGTGCACGAGAGGTGGCAACATGTACCTACGCGTGCTGATGCACGTGCAGGAAACTGTATTTCCACGATCATAAGAGATGACAAAGATTATGAAATCGTTCCTAGACATTTCGCCAGAAATATTATATTGCGAATATCTGATAAAAATACCATCCTTCTTTCTTTTCTTCCATGTTCGCTTTTCTTTTCATACTTATAGAATTTTTTCACCTTACATTCTTTTTAACTTTTTATATCTATTTTTTCTGTTGCTATTTTTATATTCATCTCCTGATCATTCCGTCTTCACATAGCAGTTTCTATATCATTACTGGCCTATGCCAAGAAAGTATATTTATTATATTTACAGTGAATGCTCAGAATTATATAATAAATCATTCTTACAACTTCTGCATGTTAAGTGTTTAATTAATCAGCAATATGGTTTTAATTACCTACAAAAGTCAGTTCACTTCATTATAATTCTCTGTACTTTTCTTTATTAACCCCAGGCCATGGAGGTATTTGGGAATAGACATATATGTAAGCTAAAAAAGAAACCACTATGAAATCACTCGACCTGCAAAAAATAGCAACTAAGTTTCCCTTAAATCCCATTTTACTGCCTTAAATGAAGAAGAACTCACTGAAATATGTAGTCCTAGATATAAAGAAATAGGTGATGGTTATGGTTGGAATGGTCTTGAACATAATTCAGCTCCATCACAGTTTCTTTGGGACTAAACAGTAAGATCAAAAGTGCTAAGAGTAATTTTTCAACCATTTTTTTTTTTTACTCATTTCATTATTCAGTGCTCTACTAAGGCGGCGTGCTGGCTGAATCGCTACCACGCCGGGCATCTCTCTTTACTATCTCAGTTTAAATTCCACCGCGGTTAACTTTACTTTTCATCATTTCAGGCGGCACTGGCCTAGGTAAAAGACAACTATCGAGCTATTCAATGTACTTTTATGAGACAGGTAGTATCACTCTTTTATCACCTGTTCGTCTGAATTCCTCTCGTTTCTTTGCTGCAACATTAAATATTCCGTATTCAAGCGTGTATAAATCATACTATTTTGTGCTTGAATTTAACTGAAAAAAAAAACAAAAAATAAACGGAGAACCTACACTTCTGCATTTTTATTCTTTTACCTGTTTCAGTCATTTGACTGCGGCCATGCTGGCGCCCCGCCTTTAATCGAGCAAATCGACCCCAGCACTTATTCTATGTAAGCCTAGTACTTAGGTGGAGGTACAAATATAGACACACAAACACGCACACATACATACACACATACATTCATATCTCTTCGAAACGCCGGTGTTAAAACGGGGGTAGCTGATGAAGTAGAATGTTCTCTATGTGGCTTGTGTGTTTTCTCGTCTACGTTTTGTTTGCAATGTCCTGTACCCAGATATGCACCTATACATACAGGTGGATGTCGGTACGCACATACCGGTACGTATATATGCATATACTCATTTACTATTTGTTTATATATATATATATATCTATATATATATATATATATATATATGTATGTATGTATAAGGAGAATTCACAAAAAAAAAACAACAGACGAAGACAGGTGGTGTAGAAAACAAACAGATGTATTAGTATAACGCTCGGGAATTGAAAAAATCTTTAACGTTTCGAGCCTACGCTCTCCCACAGAAAGGAACACAGAAAGAAAGAAGGAGAGAGAAAAAATGTGTGAAGTGGTTAAGTCCAAAAGAGTGTAGAAAGGTAGAAAGTCCAGAGAAGAAGTACATGGGTGATGAGAGGAGACAGGATCAGTTTCCGTCTACCAAATCCACTCACAAGGCTTTGGTCGGCACAAACTTATAGTAGAAGACATTTGCCCAAGGTGCCATTCAGTAGGACAGAACCCGGAACCATGTGGTTGGTAACCAAGTTACTTATCACATAGTCACTCCTGCGCCTATGGCCACTCTCGAAGGGAAAAATTTTGTACCTAAACTTAACACTAAATTAGGAATGCGACTTATACACAAGTGTGACTTATGCACGAGTAAATACGGTAATTTGCTTTCTTATTTTATCTTAGCATGAAACTTGAGATTTACAGAGAAATGTAAATAAGACTGATTTTCAAGCTTTTCTGAGTTCATTAGCCACTTCGAGGGAAGTGAAATGGCTTCAACCTGATATCGAAACAGAAAATCACGAAGTAGCAGAAATAGGGGGAGCATAGGGAGGGTCAACCACTTGCGATGCTTTTTATAAGGGCAGCAATTTTGTTGAGTTTTCTGTAAAAAGCCTGCGTTGACTTTTATAGTCCAAGGAGAGTGGCAAACTCAAGACCTGCCCAAATCACACACACACATACACACACAGACACACACACACACACACACACACACACACACACACACACACACCACTCTAGCTACGTCACTGACTTCACAATACGATTTCGAATCTCATATTCGCATCTTTTTCTTGTCTTTTTTTCTTCCTTCTGAAAACCTCATCCATCTTTCGTTCTCTGGCAAAGACAGTTTGATTCATGTTCAAAATATTCTGGTTATTACTTAGTAGCACACTGCCCTGCTTCTTTTAGCAAAAAACATGCCAACAAACACCGGCACTCATATAGCAATCTCTCTCTCTCTCTCTCTCTCTCTCTCTCTCTCTTGGGAGATACTCACCCCCACTCTCTCTCTCTCACGCTCTCTTTCACTATCTCCCACTATCTCCCTGCCACAGTCAGTTCTCACATTCTCCTCTTCTTTTTTTTTATCCTGTGATAATCTCTGCTTTCTTTTTCTTCTATCACTTCTCCTCCTCTCTCCTCCTCTTGCCTTTATCTTACAATATATCTGATGGCTTTCTATATTTTTAATGCATCCACTTGAAAGGTTGTAAGTATTTTATATATCGTCGCTCTTACAGAAAGTGTTACGAAAAATTAACATGTGTTATTGCATCCGAAATACTGATGCAGTCCTCAAAATTATGATATTGTCTGAATTTAAAAATATACATATACATACAAACATACATACATACATACATATACATGTATGTATGTATGCATGCTGGTATGAATTGATGGATTCATGTATACGTATATATATAATACATACATATATATATGTGTATATATATATATATATATATATAAATATATATATATATATATGTATATATATATATATATATATGTACGACGGGCTTTTTTCAGTTTCCGTCTACCAAATCCACTCACAAGGCTTTGGTCGGCTCGAGGCTATAGTAGAAGACACTTACCCAAGGCGCCACGCAGTGGGACTGAACCCGGAACCATGTGGTTGGTAAGCAAGCTACTTACCACACAGCCACTCCTATGTATATATTTATGTATATGCATATATATGTACATATCAATCTCTATATATATATATGTGAGTGTGTGTGTGTGTCTGTATATAAAATACTCGAAATA
>NC_142930.1:113011519-113051519 GCF_046866305.1 Octopus bimaculoides | reverse complement strand
TGGTCGCCCTGGGGCTATAGTAGAAGACACACACTCAAGGTGCCGCGCTACAGGACTGAACTCATGGCTACATGGTTGGGAAACAAGCTTCTTAATCACACAACCACGCCTGCGTCTATAGAACAAAAAAAAAAAATAATAAGATAGAATAAAATACAAAATTTAGGGCGTCTAGGTCATGTTTCAAATGGATCGAAGATCTCATAAGAGTGCAACATTTTATCTACTGAATGCCATAAAAACTCTTTAAAATTGCCTTTTTCCCCTGTAGTTATGTAATTATTATATTCAGTATAGCTTCTTTTATTTGCAATCATATCAATTACTCGTGAACTCCCCTACTGGTCTCATTTATATATCCAAATTCTAAATGAATAACGTTTCGTCGCCGTGGCCCTGACGACCATCAGAGAACTAAGTATTTAGTTAAAATTACAATGGAGACTTAACTTAAATGTCATAACATTTTCAAAAACTACTTCAATAATTGCGTGTCTGTGAATGGGCTAATTGTTACCCTATTGAGAGGTGATAAGCATGTATGAAGAATTATTAAATTATTTAGATGTTCACATTTAAATATAAACGATGCGGGTTAATAATATATTTGAAAACGAAGTCATATTGGTTTAAAATTTTAATACAAAGCCAGAAATTTCAGGGGAAGGGGTTAAGTGGTTTACATCGACCCCCAATACACAACTGGTACTGATTTTATCCGTCTCAGAAGGATGAAAGACAAAATCAGTCAAGAGGGAATTTGAACTCAGAATGTAAAGATGGACAAAATGTCGCTCAATGTGTTACGATTCTGCCAGCTCGCTGCCTTGAAAAAAAGAAAATGATATCAATATTAACGTTGTCTTTAAGGCGGCGAGCTGGCAGAAACGTTAGCGCGCCGGGCGAAATTCTTAGTGGTATTTCGTCTGCCGTTACGTTCTGAGTTCAAATTCCACCGAAGTCGACTTTATTTTCATCCTTTCGGGGTCAATAAATTAAGTACCAGTTGCGCACTGGGGTCGATGTAATTGACATAATCCCTTTGTCTGTCCTTGTTTGTCCCCTCGGTGTGTAGCCCCTTGTGGGCAATAAAGAAATAAGAAACATTAGCACGCCGGGCGAAATGCTAGGTGGTATTTCGTCTGTCTTTACGTTCTGAGTTCAAAATCCACCCAGGTTGACTTTGCCTTTCATCCTTTCGGGGTCGATAAATTAAGTATCAGTTGCATACTGGATCGATCTGATCGACTGGTCCCCCTCCCCACAAATTTCGGGCCTTGTGTCTGCCTAGATTAGAAAAGAAAATTAACGTAGTCATTCTTATTTTCACACGTACCCTGCCTAATGCTGTGAACTACCAGCGAACGATATATGGTTGAAAACCCCCACTAATTCTGGAGATGAGAGATGTTATATAATCATCATTTCAAGTGGTTTATATGTGAATGGCATACATTATGTTTTAGGAAGTGGTTTTGTAATTAATTTTACAGTCTGTTAGATAGAGACTGTTTTGATGGAAGACCAAACTTGTAAATCTAACTCAGCGGCCCTTGAACAAATGCCATATCCCCTCGTTTCTCCATTCGCAAATAATTTAAGTCGATTTTTTTAACCGTCGCCTCTTTAACAGGAAGTGTTTGTAATTATGAAATTCTTCCTTCTACAGGGCCCCAGATTCCTCAGAGTTATGGCTATAAAAAGAAACATAATTTTCTTACATGTAGTATTTTGTTCGCCCTCTTTTCAAACTTCACAGTCTCTGTCCCACTCCTAGGAACCTCACCCATCCCTCCTTTGAGAAACACTGGTCTTATACATTCATCCTTTTGTTTTTGGTCTTTTTGTTCTTTGCTTGATCGCGAGTGTGGTTGCCGTGGTTGCTGTTGGTGATGATGAATGAAAATGTATTTCTTGGGCAGTGTAAAGAAATAACTAAATAACTAACACACACAAACAATTAACAAAATATTTCATGTTTTTACAGATACAAACAGCAGCAATTACACAATGAGAGAGACATACTACTTGAGATCTACGAAAACTGATATAACAATCTGTGGCTGGCCCATCACAACTGGAAAATTATTGTGCTATATTCATGGCGACGAAAATTCCTTTCTACTATCTGTCATCGGCTGGATGTGGGGATGGGAATGGAGGCGTTGTGCGGATGCTTCAGCTTTCTGCAATTACTGCCATAAAACAACCAACCTCTATATAGGGTACAGTGAGAAAGTTCTAGAAAAATCGTATCATGTGATGGTTTGACACTGATTAGTCGCTTAACAGACCGATCACGTGAAACTACTGTGGCTTGATCGTGGTGTCTGCTCGGTTACCAAGCAATTCGGTTTCGAATCGCTGCTGCAACTTATTTCAGTAATTGAAGCGTGACTATACTGGCGCACTGTCTTAACAAATTTATTCAGGCAAATCGAATCATTTATTCGATCCTTTTTGCCAAAATCCTAAGTTACGGAAACGTAAACAAACTAACACTGATTGTCAAGCAGTGATCGATACAAACATAAAAACGCACCCCACATACGCAAGCACATACTCACACAAATATACGATATACAACAGGCTTCCATACAGTTTCTATCTACCAAATTCACTAAAAATGTGTTTACCGGACCGGAGTTATAATAGAAAACACATGCCCAAGGTGCCGAAACCATGTGGTTTGGATGTGAACTTCTTAATTACAAAGCCATCCAATTTCTTTTTTCTTTTAGTATTTAACAACATTAACGCGTGGTTACAGAAGATTACTTACACAGGCAATACCAGATCAAAGACAATAACTCAATCTTTTAGATTGTTTCCATGTGATAGCGTAAAAGCGCCTGTTAGAAAGCTCTAGGTCTTTGGAGGGTGACACTTTGTTGTCAGAAGGCACGTTATTCACAAGCCCGTAAGTCAGAATATTATATAAGATTTAGTGATTTTTTTCGAGTAACGTTAGCTATTTTGATAGAGGAATCGAGCTGCATTCGTGCAAATGTATTTTGTGTCTTTCATTCGATCGAGTGAGTGACGTCAATTATTTATATGCTATCCGAAAATGTCCATCTCCTAATAAGCAATTCTTCACAATTCATGGAAAATAAAAGGATAATTTTTTCACTTTTGAGACAGACCGCTTGAATCAGAAAACATTTGATCACTTCTGTCAATTGTTACAAGATCGACCATAGCTCTGATCAGTGATGAAAGCTAAACAGAGTGGGTTGAGATTTTGAGCACATGATCAAGGCAGACGAGGAAGTATCTTGAAGAGATGGGGATTGTCTGGGACCCAGCTCGGGGAGTTGGCCGGGACAACCCGAGCAAGTGCTGACAAGTGGTGGATACAGCAACGCGATGCAACAGCGCATGCTCCCATACCTGAACTTATTATTGTTGCGGAAATTGAATTACCAATGGCTAATAAAAGAGTTTTTACTTTCGCTTTCTGAAGTTTATTTACAGAAGTTAGGGCTGTGTGTGAGTTTTCCAGCCAAATAGCTTGATCGAATGTTCTGGAAAAATTGGTTTACAACCACAAAAATTTGGCAAACTCAGCCTCTGAATAGACTTACTCAGCGTCCGTCAGTCCAAACGAAACTGCCATTTTACTCCGTGAGTTGGTTTCTCAACTTTCTTTTCGACATTCATGTCTCTGGTAATTCCAAACAGCCTGAAACACAAAAATTTCTATCCCTTGGTTATATATTACAGCCTACTGTACGATAAAACTGGGTCGAAGGTGACGCGGCGTCTCATTCGACAGTATTGCAAGACTACCTTTTATATATTGATACTAACTACTGTAATGGCAGCTACTCGCCGTTGATGTGGAAAATTAGTTAATTTAATGTTTCCTCCAGAGTATCGTTCTCATTGCATTCAATGTTATTCACTCTTAATGTCTACAAATAATACCAGTTATCACTCCACTCATGGATCACTAATTGTAATCATAATTGTATTTTATCGCTCTGCAGCCAGGATGCTAACCAAGCTGTCAGTGTAATCTATTACTTAAAGAAGGATTCACCCGCCAACATGGAGTTCCAAGACGACGCTGCTATCAAAGGAGATTTGCATCTTCCTCTCAATCGGAAATCGAGGCAACTGGAATTGCGGATTCGTTGTCTCAGGGGACACAACCCTGAACGAGTTTTGGAAGGCTGTCAGACATTTTGTCATCAATTTTCAGTAATTGTGTCTATCAGAGAATTTTATAAGAAAATATTGTTTTATAAGAAAATATTGCTGAAATACAACAATCACTAAATCTTACATAATATTCTGACTTACGGGTTTGTGAATATTGCGCCTTCTGATAGAGTGTCACCCTCCGAAGACCCAGAGATTTCTTACAGGCGCGTTTATGCTATCAATTGACTTGCTAGTAACAGCAGCCAAATCACCATTAAATCGCCCTCTATATAAGAACGTCTGACAACAGCGCGTTCCCCTCTAGGGGCCAAGAGTTTTCTTACTGACGGCGTTTTGACTATCGGGTTTTTTGAGTAATGGACTTTCTATCAGGTTTTCCAACAGCAGAACAAACCCCACTATCAAACGGTGAAGTAAAACTGACCCGATTCACGATGGCCTTATACACAGCTGATGTTCCACGTTAGCTTGTAAGAAAGCAAAAGCTTCACGAATACTTCGGGGTTATTCAAAAAGAATGAACTGATTTCATTACGCAATATTTTAATAAGGAAAAGCAATAGAAACTCCAGCTAAGTCACGAGTATTTACTCACAAACAACTTTTCTTTCCTGTCTTACAAGTGTTCAGTGTGGCCAACAGCTTCAGCACGGACAACATCAATGCGATAAGAGAATTCCTGCCAGCAGATTCGCATGACTTCATTTTTCAACAAGATGGAGCACCAACCCATTGGCATCTGATGGTTCGAGCTTTTTTTTTTAATGAAAATGTGTCCCAGCTATGGCTTGGCTGGAAAGGGGCCCAAGACCTTGCTCTTTGTGCTTGGTCTGCGAGATCCCCAAACCTCACCGTGTGTTATTATTTCTTGTGGGGTTATGTAAAAGATCGTGTTTATGTTCCACCGCTACCCACTAACCTCGATGAACTTAAACATCGAATAACAACAGCGATCAATTCAGTGGATCATGATATGCTGACGTCTGGGAGGAACTCTCTTATCGTACTGATGTTGTCCGTGCTGCAGATGGTGGCCATTTTGAACACTTGTAAGACAGAGAATAAAAGTTGATTGTGAGTAAATACTTGTGACTCAGCTGGAATTTTCTATTGCTTTTCCTAATTAAAATATGGCGTAATCAAATCGGTTCATTCTTTTTGAATAACCCTGTATTTTGAAATTACAGGACAAGCCGGCACTGTAAGATTTTGAAAAGTGAGATACCTGCAAAACATGGCTGTCAATAAGACAACGAGGAAGATTCTACGCTATCATTTGACTTACAAGTAAAATCAGACGGATCTCTTTCGAATCACATGCTATAAAAAGAAGGGTACATTGAATAACTTGGTCCCATATAGAGCGTTTTGAAGGTTGTGTATTCTAAATCTGGTCAAGGCTAACTTGGAGCTAAACCAAGTAATATATCTTTCATCATTTATCATTTATCTTTTGCTTGTTTCAGTCATTAGATTGCGGCCATACTGGGGCATTGCCTTGAAGAATCTTAATAGAACGAATCGACCCCAAAACTTACTTTTTTAAAAAAAGCCTGGTACTTATTCTATCGGTCTCTTTTGCAAACTGATAAGTTACGGGGACGTAAATACATCAACATCGGTTGTCAAGCGATGGTGGGGGGACAAACGCAGACGCACACACGCACACACGCACGCACTCACACAGCTACAATGGGCTTCTTTCAGTTTCCGTCTACCAAATCCACTCACAAGGCTTTGGTCGGTCCGAGGCTATAGCAAAAGGCACTTGTTCAAGGTGCCACACAGTGGGACTGAACACAGAACCATGTAGTTGGGAAGCAAGCTTCTTACCACACAGCCACTCCTGCACCTATCTTTATCCATTGTAAATTCGAGAATTACAGACGACGCGTAATATCACTAGATTGGTCTCCAACTGGTTTCTTGAAAACCAGAGAAAGATTTAAGCTTAAAATCTTAACACTACAGACTTAATGAAACTTTTCTCATCAACCTTATCATGGCACCTATTAATAGACGGGTAGATTGGGTCATTCAGAGTTAAATGTTTTGACATCACTAACAATTATAGGTTAAATGTAGAATATTCACCTAGCAACAAGTTTTTTCTCTCTCTCTCCTTCCCTCTCTCATCCTCCCTCTCTATTTCTTCCACTTTTTCTTTCTCTTTATCTCTCTCTCTCTCTCTCTCTCTCTCTCTCTCTCTCTCTCTCTCTCTCTCTCTCTCATATATATTCATACGTGTGACACATAGATAGGCATACACATACGTACACACACGAATATACGCACACTCACACGCTATTTGTCTGTACGTCTGTCTGTCTCCCTCTCTCTGTCTCCCTCTCTCTCTCCCTCTCTCGCTCTATCTCTACCTTTTTGTCTCTCCTTTCTCTCTGTCTCTCCTTTCTCACCTTTATTTCTATCTCTATCTCTCTCACAGACATGCACATACACATGCATTCAACATAACACACTCACACAAAGCACAGCCCGCACACACACACATAACGACACAACACACAACATACATATGGGCGTGACACGATGAGGTCATTGCTTTAACACACACACACACACAACACACACACAACACACACAGATAATCATACAGATGCCACAAAATACAGAGTATTAAGTAAATATGTCACAGGCCAAAGTTTTGCTTCCCCAGTTTGCGAATTGCATTTATAGTTCTCATCATCGTTTGTGTTTCTTGTTCTGCTTCATGCATCTATGACGGTTTTGTTTCTTCGTTTCTTTCTTTCTTTCTGTGTGTGTGTGTGTGTGTGTGTGTGTGTGTGTTTGTGTGCGCGCGCGCTTTCGCACGCATGCGTGCAGCCGTCTGTCTGTCTTAATGTGTGGCCTTGATTCACTTAACAAAAAAGCAATGCGTCAAATAAACGTAACAGATGGCAGCAGAACACGTGAGAATATCACTGGGTTCAATCAATTTTAAAAGCCGTCTTTATGATTATCAGTGCATTATATTATTTTACATATAGCATGTATATGTGGAGGGACATTCCCTTCCTTTTGTAGAAATACTCAGTATACGAAACGAAACCGCGTCAGCCCGGTAACAAATGATGGTCACGACATATGAGGTGATTCTAGCCTACATTTAAGCGAGTCGTCGCCTGAATGCTTACGAACCACATGGTTCCGAGTTCAGTCCAACAGCATGGAATCTTGGGCAAGCGTCTTCTACTATAACCTCGGGCCGACCAAAGCCTTGTGAGTGGATTTGGTAGACGGAAACTGAAAGAAGCCCGTCATATATATTTATGTTTTTTTTTTCTTTTGCCTTTTAAAGGAGGCGCTCAGCAAATATTCACGGGCCCTGCCTTGCCTTTCAGAGCTCCCTATCGATGTACCGGTCGTTGAACTCCACTCTTATACGTCCTGGTGATGAATACATAAAGAACTTTTGATTGTCATGTGTAAGCAGTTCCTATACAATTGTATTTTCAATGAAGGATGAACATCATAACTTCTCATTAACCATAAAGGTCAGTGAGAAGACCTTCAGTAGTATAGCTTTCCCCCTTTTTTTTAATGTCAGCTGAACGTCACAGAAAGATTCTCACAGTGGCTCAAGTATTGAATTATTTCCGTAAAGGCCGTTCTTAGATAATATAAAAAACGTGATATAAAACAGTATCTTTTTAAAAGTCTCTGGCAATATTTATTGCTGGCCATTTTTGTTTCATTCAGAAATAGGAATATAAAATTAATAACGAAACGACACCAGCAGGTTTTATAGAACTTCTCTTAAAATAATGATTGATGCAGTAATATTCTCGAGAAATATTATCCAAAAGCGGAAATGACGTCAACTGGTAAACAGAAAATGGCTGTTGTTTTTTTTATGGGAACAGGCTCCATGCAATGTAATGTTAAATAAAAAATAGCTGCTAATACTGAAAATATTTATCGAAAATAAAATAAAAGGAAAAGAGAAGTATAATGGCGGATGGATAAATGTATGGCAGAATCAGTCGTCTGTTGGACAAAATATCAGTCAATAATATAAATCAATGAGATCAATGTCATTGACCACTCTATAACCAAAGAAACGGTGCTCCAGCATGGCCATAGGGCAATGACTGAAACCATTCAGTGTTACTAGATAGGGCTACTTTTCAGAACTTCAGAATTTTCTTTTATTTTTCTTTTGCTTTTTAAATGTTAGTTTTTAAGGTGAGAATCCTTATTAGATAGTGTATTAAATTATTGACTAAATAAATTCGGCCCTTATACGTATGTATGTATGTATGTATGTGTATTTATATCTTTATACATGTATATCTATATATCTGTATCTATATCTATCTATCTATCTATCTATCTATCTATCTATCTATCTATCTATCTATCTATCTATCTATATATATATATATATATATATATATATATATATATATATATATATATATATATATATATATCACGAGGTAGCATTTAATTAAAATAACCTTCTATATAGTATACTCAATGTATACGGACTGTAGATATAGCAGTTACTGTAGCATTTGTCGTGAGATTAAGAAAAATAAATAACAGAGAGAGAAGAAAATTCGTCCTCGTAGCGGAAAGTGAGACGCACTTCGGTGTTTATAGGATTTTATAAAGCCGTATACTCACAACCAATTAAAACGTTTTTATTTCTTTCAGATACCCTATGGCAGATGAAATGCTTGCACAAGAACTGAAAAGACATGCAATTATTTTTTCTCTACGTGCAGAAAACAACGGCTTAGAAAACGTCAATTTTATTAAATGTTCCAAGATCTTTTCGAAGCCTCTGGCGAAAATGTTTCAACAGTTATCAGAGAAGAAAATAACGTCCTAATTCTTTGGACACTATAAAGACACTGCAATTCACCTTTTGTCGTAGGTGCATGAGCGTAGGCATGGGTGTGTTGTTAAGAATTTGGCTTCGCAGCCATGTGGTTTCGGGTTCAGTCCTTCTACGCAGTACCTTGAAAAGTGATTTCTACTTATAGCCCAGAGCCGACAACGTCTTGTGAATGGATTTAGTTCGAAGACGGAAATTGTGTGGAAACCCGCCACACACTCACACACGCACACACACACACACACACACACACACACACACACACACACACACACACACACACACACACACACACACACACATGTAGTTGACATTTACATAGAAACAAAAGACGAAGACGTGTGTATAAACAACAAACAGGTGTACGAGTTTAACGTTCGGAAAGGTGAGAAAGTCTTTTACGTTTCAAGCCTACGCTCTTCTTCAGGAACACGAAGAAATAAACAGAGAGAGAGAGAGAGAGAGAATAAAAAGACTTTTGGAGCTAGCGGCCAATCATGGTAATATATATATATATACAGGTCGTCGTCGACTTACGATCACAATTGGTTCCGACTGACCAGTCGTAATTCAGCCTATAGACCTACATAGCTTTGCATGATATATTTGCATTTTTAAGGTGCATTATCAGATAAAAGTCACACACAGCATTTTGTATTATACGACGACAGTGTTATTTTTTCGGAGCTTCAAGCAGTTGTTTAAGAAACAACTACGAAGCTGCTCCGATATCTCCGCGACAGGATATTCATCTAAAACTTGGGATAACCACAGTGGCAATCGTAAACCAAACCTAGGGTAAACGTTTGTTTGCTGACATCATTCGTAGATTTCAATTGGACTATATATTATTGCAGCCGGGAGCTGGCGGACCAATCGTCGTGAAGTCGATCGGTCGTAAGTCGGATAGGACGTAAGTTGACGACGATCTGTGTATATATATATATATATATATGCGAGTAAAAATAAATACAAAAAAAGGTGGATTTTTTTGTATGATTGTGTATAGAGGAATATATTATTTTGCTTAAAAGAGTTCCAACACTGTCTGTTTTTTATGTTTTATTTATATTCCTGCAGAACTAATGTGGGGTATAGAATATGGAATATACAATATATAATATAATATACAATATATAATATAAAATAAAATAAAAATGGATGGCACCATGAAATAAAGTATTGAATGTAGATGAAATATTGCGTGTTCAATATAAAGGATCAAATATATAAATATATAAATATAAATATATATATATATATAAAGGCGACTCGAGTTTCAGGGCTATTTCCCTTCGTCATGGCCGGTATGACAATCTTTAACAGACTGTAATAAGTTGGCTGGTTTTCTGTCTTTTATACCAATTCCTTTGGATGGCAGCAGTAGGTGTCTGGCTATTTTTAGAATTGATGTTAAATCTATTTTTAGACATGATGATATTTTAATTTATTGTTTTGTGTGGGTTGTAGGGATAAGATTTTTAAACCGCAGTAGGTGTTTGGCTGTTCTTAGAAATGATGCCAAATCTATTTATAGAAATGATGATATCTGAGAGATTTTTTGTGTTTTGGTTACAGGGATAAGATTTTTAAACCCCAAGTGAGATGGATTTAATCATTGTTTGTTAAGAGTGGGTTTGAATTTCTTAATAAAGTCCTTTTCTTTGCATTTTCTTTCAATTTCATTCCGGTTGTAAAGTTTATGGAATGGAAATATAATAAAAGTTTGATGACCACATGTTGCTAGATGGTTACTCAGTGGTATTTGGCGGACTTCTGGGTTTTTAATCTGTTGTCGATGTACCCGTGAGCGTTCCGATAGTGCATTACCTGTCTGGCCAACGTACAATTCTTCACAATTAGGGCATTTGATGCAGTAGATTAGATTTCTACTTTTGCAGTTCATGTTCGCATTGGTGAATATTTTCCCTGTTTTTGTGTTCATATATGGGCCGGTATGGATTGATCGGCATGTGCCGCATCGGCTATCATTGCATTTGGATACAGTGAATGTTCGATTTTTGTTGCTGAGGTCAAACCTTGCCTTTGTTAATAGTTTTTTCAAGTTTTTAGGTTGTCTCTTACTGAGAGTTATATTTTGATCTTTAATGATATTTCTCAATTCCTTACTTTGTGCAAGGATCGGTAAGTTCGCTTTGGCGATATTAAAGATGTTCTGGTGGCATGGATTTTGTGTCACTATAAATGGAATGATCTTTTCCTGTTTGTCTTTTCTTTGCGGTGTCCTCAGTTGTTGTATGGGTATTTTCGAAGCCCGCTGAATACCATTTTCTATGAGTCGTGATGGGTATTTTTGCTTCACCAGAAATTCTTTCAGTTCCATCAGGCGTTTATTTCTGGTCTCTATATCCTCTACAATAGTACATATTCTCCTGGCTAGGCAGTATGGTATGTTGCGTTTTGTATGGGGTGGATGGCACGATTGCTTCATAATCTGGACCAAACCTCAAAGCATTATGGAGGAATTTAACACCCTCCTGAACAACCTACACCCATCCATCCAATTCACAAAGGAGATGAACAGTAGCAAATTACCATTTCTAGATATAATGGTAATTAAAAAGAACACCGCCATTACCACAGATATATATTACAAACACACAGACACACACCAATACTTGAACTTTAAATCGTGCCATCCACCCCATACAAAACGCAACATACCATACTGCCTAGCCAGGAGAATATGTACTATTGTAGAGGATATAGAGACCAGAAATAAACGCCTGATGGAACTGAAAGAATTTCTGGTGAAGCAAAAATACCCATCACGACTCATAGAAAATGGTATTCAGCGGGCTTCGAAAATACCCATACAACAACTGAGGACACCGCAAAGAAAAGACAAACAGGAAAAGATCATTCCATTTATAGTGACACAAAATCCATGCCACCAGAACATCTTTAATATCGCCAAAGCGAACTTACCGATCCTTGCACAAAGTAAGGAATTGAGAAATATCATTAAAGATCAAAATATAACTCTCAGTAAGAGACAACCTAAAAACTTGAAAAAACTATTAACAAAGGCAAGGTTTGACCTCAGCAACAAAAATCGAACATTCACTGTATCCAAATGCAATGATAGCCGATGCGGCACATGCCGATCAATCCATACCGGCCCATATATGAACACAAAAACAGGGAAAATATTCACCAATGCGAACATGAACTGCAAAAGTAGAAATCTAATCTACTGCATCAAATGCCCTAATTGTGAAGAATTGTACGTTGGCCAGACAGGTAATGCACTATCGGAACGCTCACGGGTACATCGACAACAGATTAAAAACCCAGAAGTCCGCCAAATACCACTGAGTAACCATCTAGCAACATGTGGTCATCAAACTTTTATTATATTTCCATTCCATAAACTTTACAACCGGAATGAAATTGAAAGAAAATGCAAAGAAAAGGACTTTATTAAGAAATTCAAACCCACTCTTAACAAACAATGATTAAATCCATCTCACTTGGGGTTTAAAAATCTTATCCCTGTAACCAAAACACAAAAAATCTCTCAGATATCATCATTTCTATAAATAGATTTGGCATCATTTCTAAGAACAGCCAAACACCTACTGCGGTTTAAAAATCTTATCCCTACAACCCACACAAAACAATAAATTAAAATATCATCATGTCTAAAAATAGATTTAACATCAATTCTAAAAATAGCCAGACACCTACTGCTGCCATCCAAAGGAATTGGTATAAAAGACAGAAAACCAGCCAACTTATTACAGTCTGTTAAAGATTGTCATACCGGCCATGACGAAGGGAAATAGCCCTGAAACTCGAGTCGCCTTTATATATATATATATATTTATATTTATATATTTATATATTTGATCCTTTATATTGAACACGCAATATTTCATCTACATTCAATACTTTATTTCATGGTGCCATCCATTTTTATTTTATTTTATATTATATATTGTATATTATATTATATATTGTATATTCCATATTCTATACCCCACATTAGTTCTGCAGGAATATAAATAAAACATAAAAAACAGACAGTGTTGGAACTCTTTTAAGCAAAATAATATATATATATATATATATATATATCGTTGATAGTATGTTAAACTGTCGTATGTCCAAATTTGGCCAAATGTGTTGTTTTTAGTATTTATTTTTGCTTGCAATTATCGGTTCTTTTGGTCAAACTATCGTATCTCCAGGTGCTTCAGATGACAAGATCTCAAAAATTATCAAAGTGTAGTACAACGGTTTTGCTAAGGAATGGTGAAACTATTTTTTCGTTTTCTGAAAAAGCGACGTTTTGGACTTACGACACTTTTGCATAATAGAAACGATATATATTAATATATATGCGTGAGTGTCTGTGTATGCGTGCGTGCGTTTCACTGTGTTGATCCTTAGATAGCTTGACAACCGGCGTTGTTTGCTACGTCTACATAACCTAGCGGTTCGGCAATACAAACTGATAGAATATGTCCCATACTTTAAAAAGTAAACACTGGGAGCGTTTTGGTCGGCTAAGCTCTTCGACGTGGTGCCCCAGCATGACCGCAGTCAAATTACTGAAACAAGTAAAAGGAAAAAGATAAAAAATGATATAAAAAAGAAACTCACATTTCTTCGAAAACAAGCGTTACGTCTTGAAAATTTTATTAGTTCTGTTTATGAAATCGATCTCGTAATTCCCAAAGACAGTAAAAGTCTTAAAGAATGTAATTTTAAAATATATTGTCTTGATAGCGCCCAAACGACAGCAGTTAGTCTTGCTTTCGTCTTGTAAGATAATGGCTAACTTCCTGCAAACTAAATGTTGTGAATGATGGATTAGAGTTACATATGCTATGTTTTGAAGACAAATTTCATGAGATTTCACTGTAGCGTGATTTGTTTTCGGAGATATGAATTACAGGAAATCGAAAGAATGCAAGAACAGTAATGGATTTGTGATGTATTTTTATTCTCAGTTTGTTTCTATTTATTCTCACTCAGTGCTAACAACACTTCTGTAGAATTTATATTTAACGTTGGTTGCGTTACAGCAAGTAATAA
Source organism: Octopus bimaculoides (assembly GCF_046866305.1). NCBI lineage: Eukaryota > Metazoa > Mollusca > Cephalopoda > Octopoda > Octopodidae > Octopus > Octopus bimaculoides. The sequence continues at coordinate 113,037,421 of NC_142930.1, read as the reverse complement.
AATATTTTTTTTGCGGTCGACAACAGCTAATTTGCGCTTCTCTTTTTCCTTCGTGGCTTGGCAATCGAAGTAGCAACAATTAGGTAGCATAGTATTTGTAAAATAGTTACTAATTCTATATATGATGCAATAATTCGTAGATGAATTACTGCTTACGTGACTCTAGACACGAGTTCGGATCTCGCATTAAGCTTTATATGACTTACATTGCTGAAAATAACTTTGTGGTAGGCATATTGCTAAATTTAACAACACCGATTTCAATTCACAGGGATAGTCTAAAGATTTGTCCCAGAAGAAGAGAGATTAACATTTAAATTAACGATCGCATTAAATGTAGCTGGGTGGTAAGAAGCTTGCTTCCCAACCACATGGTTTCGGCGTCAGTCCCATTGCGTGGTAACTTCGCCAACTGTCTTTTACTATATAGCCTAGGGCTTATGGGTGGATTTGTTATACGGAAACTGAATGAAGCCAGTCGTATATATGGCTATATGTATATATGTATACATGTCTATATGTCTTTGTCCCCCACCACCACTTGACAACCGGTGTTTGTGTGTTTATAATCCCGTAACTGATCGGTTCAGCAAAACAGACCGATAGTACCAGGCTTTAAACTTCAGTACTAGGGTCGATTCGCTCGATTAAAACGCTTCAAAGCGGTGCCCCAGCATGGCCAGTCTAATGACTGAAACAAGTAAAGGACAAACGATATTTAACTTCCTACTTTCGAAATTTTGCTTATTTTCTAAAATAGGAAAATAGGAAAAATTCTATTGAATTCTATAAAAGAGTAGAAGTAAAGTAAGTCTTTTGACCGTTTCTGTCTTCGAGTCATAGGATTCATAATTCCGATTCTCCGGGACCAGAGCGTTTCCACTGCATTGGATGCTTGTTCGTCACAGAGTTACTCATCTACAACTGAATGAATCGGACCAACGTGAAATGAAGTCTTTGTTCAATGCTCTACTCGTCTAGGAATCGAAATCACGATCTCCCGGGCAGCACCTTAATGCTTTCACAGTGTAATATAAGATGGCGGTTAAATGTAGACTACTAGGAAATAGATTATCGCTTATAGTGTATTGCAAAAATATAGGAATTGAGCAGCTATTGACATATATATATATACATACATATATATATAAATATATTTATTTATATATATATATATATATATATATATATATATATAATATATATATATATGTATGTATATATATATATATATATATATATATATATATATATATATAGAGAGAGAGAGAGAGAGAGAGAGAGAGACAGACAGAGACAGACAGACAGACAAACAGAGACCGAGAGAGAGAAACGATCTACTTTTAACGGACAGTGTGTTCAGCGATTGCTCAAATTAAAATATGTAAATTACAGATGTAACCTACAAATAAATAAAGTTTTAAAATACACAATCACATCACATATCGTTATGTTCTAGTCACATCTACGAAATACGAAACTAATACAACTTGTTACAGATTAACTTAAATGCAAACGGATGCTAATACAAACAGCCCTTTGTAAAAACCGACCAATCCTGTGTTTATGCCCCATCCGTATAAAGCCAAAAGGAAAAATGCAGATCCGGTTTTCACTGTTAGCCGTAATAAACCTCCACCAATGAGAAAAACCATCTCCGAAGATAACCATAAGTATTGTCGTCCATTCAGTCTATCATCTTCATAACTTTGTTAAAAGAAGTGTTATATATTGTTATATTATATAAGCGCAGGAGTAGCTGTGTGTTAAGAAGCATGCTTCCCAACCACATAGTTCTGGGTTCAGTCCCACTGCATGGCACCTTGGGCAAGTGTCTTCTATAGCCTCGGGACGACCAAAGCCTTGTGAGTAGATTTGGTAGACGGAAACTGATAGAAGCCCATCCTATAATTGTGTGTGTGTGTTTGTGACTGTGTGTGCACGCGGGCGCGTACTTGTGTGTCTGTGTTTCACCTGATCTTACCCCCACTGACTATCACTTCTTCCAGAATTTGGTTAACTTTTTGACAAGAAAAGAATTTAATTCCGATGATGTTATAAAACAGGCCTTCCAAGATTTTATTAACTCTAGATTGCCAGGCTTTTACAGTTCCGGGCTGGACAAGCTACCGCTGAAACGGCAAAAGTGTATTGACAATATGGGTGCATACTTTGATGAATAAAACTATTCCTTGTATTTAGAAAACATTAGCAAACTTTTTTTCTTTTCTACAAATTCCATACTTGTCGACCTAATATAAATATTTCATTTATTTCGCTCAGTATGTTTTGCTGATGAAGGAAAAGTCATCAAACTAATCCAAAATTGATCAGAATAATTTTATGAATTTCGGTCAGTCTGCTTCCTCGATTTCAACACGTGTAAATTATATAGTGGTAATTTGAAGTGATTCGCTGGATTTAGCATCTATCTTCAGCATATTGGCACTGAACCCTTCTGTGTCCTTAATTATAATTGTATTTTATACTTTTATAAATCTTGATATATGAATTTACCTAAATAGGTCTTTTTTATCCTGGCCACTGATAAAATTTTTTATTATTTTATCCTTTAATTATTTTCGGATATATATATATATATATATATATATATATATATATATATATATATATATATATATATATATATATATATATATATATATATATATATATGCGTATGTCTTTGTGTCTCTGCTTGGCCGCTACCATCGCTTGACAACCAGTGTTGGTGTAATTACGTCCCTGTAACTTAATGGTTCGGCAAAATAGGCGGATAAAATAATAGAATAAGTACCAGGCTTTAAAAAAAACTAAGTACTGGGGTCGATTCGCCCGACTAAATTTCTTCAAGGTGGTGCTCCAGCATAGCCGCAGTCTAATGACTGAAACAAGTAAAAGAAAAAGATTTTTTAAAAAAGCGTTGCCTCGGCATGGCCACAGTCCAACACATCATTAGCGAAAGAAAACGCCGCAAAATGAAATTGCTTAACAATTTTCTTTTCACTCATTTATTGATGCAGACGTATATGCATAAATATGCACATAGTGAGGGCGTGCAGCCTAGTGCTTTGGGTGTTGCACTCATGATTTGCCGATCGCGGGTTCAGTTTCTGAACCGAGTGGGGTGTTTTCTTTTTGAGCAAAACACGCCATCTGATGCTGCTCTACGATCACTTCGACATCTGAAGTGTGGCACACTGTGCCACTGTATAGCTAATATCGATTTTATGAAAGGGGTGGCTTTATGTGCTGCACAAATAGTTGATCGCTATAAACAAATCATCTGTAGAGGCAGATCAAGAGACGACAATTATTGGTGCCGGTTCAAAGATACTCTGAGGTCTTACCTCGACTACTTGGTCATTGTAAGTAATAATTTCTATGTCAGACACAAGGCCAGCAATTTTGAGAGGAGGGTCGTTAGTTGCTACCATCGATCCCAGTACCTCACTGGTATTTCGTTCATCGACTCCCAGAAAGATGAAAGGTAAAACTGATCCCGACACGATTTGAACTTGGAATATAATGAACCGGAACAATTACTGCGAAGTATTTTGAACGACGCTCTGACGATCCTGTCAATCCATCACTTCTTTTAGCTAATTAAATTATGGCTGAAGTGTGCAGGCGCAATGGCCCAGTGGTTAGGGCAGAGGACTCGCAGTCGTGGGATCGCGGTTTCGAGTCCCAGACCAGGCGTTGAGTGTTTATTGAGCGAAAACACTTAAAGCTCCACGAGGCTCCGGCAGGGGATGGTGGCGAACCCTGCTGTACTCTTTCACCACAACTTTCTCTCACTCTTTCTTCCTGTTTCTGTTATACCTGTATTTCGAATAGCCAGCCTTATCACACTCTGTGTCACGCTGAATATCCCCGACAACGACGTTAAGGGCCCACGTGTCTATGAAGTGCTCACCCATTTACACGTTAATTTCACGAGCAGGTTGATCGGATCAACTAGAACCCTCGTCGTCGTAACCGACGGAGTACCACGATGGATGAAGTCATGAAAGAAGAATTGTCTCAGAGGGCGAAATCAACTGTGAAGAAGAATTGTCTCAGAGGGCGAAATCAACCGTGAAGAAGAATTGTCTCAGAGGGTCATATCAACCGTGAAGAAGATATCGGTGTAGTAAACTCGATAAACTTATCTCTGCAAGAACACAATTCTGTCATTGATTACAATTGAATAGGAAATAAGATGGTGGACTTTGTAGCACAAGTTAATTATTATTTCAGGTTGTTTCTATTTGTTTGTATGATTGATGTTATTATCATTGTCGTTAAGATGGCGAGCTGATGGAATCTAAAGCACGGCGGGCAAAAATGCTTAGCCGCATTTCGTCCGTCCTTACGTTCTGAGTTCAAATTCCGCCGAGGTCGATTTTGCTTTTCATCCTTTCGGGGCGGTAAATTAAGTACCAGTGAAAAACTAGGGTCAATGTGATCGACTAGTCACCTCCCACAAAATTTCAGGCCTTGTGCCTACAGCAGAAAGGATTGTCATTATTATTATTATTATCATCATCATCATCATCATCACCCTCATCGTTATTATTAAGGATGCGAGCTGGTAGAATTGTGAGCACGGCGGACAAAACGCTTAGCAGCATTTCACCCATCACTACGTTCTGAGTTCAAATTCCGCCGAAGTCGATAAATTAAGTACCAGTTGAACACTGGAATTGATGTAATCGACTCGTCCCCTCCCCAAAAATTGCTGCCCTTGTGGCAAAATTTGAAACCATTATTATTATTATTATTATTATTATTATTATTAGTAGTAGTAGTAGTAGTAGTAGTAGTAGTAGTGGCAGCAGCAGCAGCAGCAGCAGTAGTAGTAGTAGTAGCTGTTGTTGTTGTTGTTGTTGTTGTTGTAGTGCGTTAGATTTTATACACAAATGAATCTCGTTTTACAAAGACAATACATTTTCTCATTTGGATAAAGCAAGTATATTCCTCATCCCCAACACCGACATCTGTTCTTTGCTAGCTTCCCTCATCAAAGAAAATACGTATTGTATTATTTCTGGCCGATTGCCCAACTCTAAGAATATAAATAGAATAACTAACTCGAGAGGCAACAAAAACTGCTAAAATAGAAAATAGATAAGTAGAACATTAGACAAAATTTTCTCTGTAGTCGTTTCACTATCTCCTAGTATTTTGTTTAAAATCTTGTCAAGCTCGATTTTGTTCTTCATTTTTTTCCCTCTGGGGATCAGTAAAATTAGAACCAGTAATAAGCATTTTCAGTTTAATTGAGTGTATATTTACACTGTAATAACTGGTCTTGTGTCGAATTAAAAAAATCTAAGACGGTTACCGTAAATTATTATTCAATAGATCAAGAGAGTCCATGATTCTGATTCAATGGAGAGAATTATATTTTGTCTTCTATTATTTTGAAGTCCTAACGATAGATTCCTGTGGTGTAAAATATCTGTGATGCTGCGAAAAGGCGGTGGTAAAAGTATGTAGGTGTATATGAGAGAGAGAAGGGGAAAGAAAGAGATAGATTCGAACGAATGCAACTGACACATGTACATACATACATACAGGTATACATACATACGAAGGCTATTCGCGCGCCTACATACAGACGACGATTACCTGGTGTGTGCGTGTGTAAAGGAATTGAGTGTGTATAGGTAATCACGTCATTAGTGTTCGTTTGAGTAGGATTGTGTGTATGTGTATATGTGCACGTAGACACGGATTTTCCTCAACTATTATATTAACAACCATGTTCCTAAATTTTGTCTTAGAGACGTGTGTTACCAACTATAATATATCAAGTGCTTCTTAAATTATTTTGTTACGGCGAGCTGGCAGAAACGTTAGCACGCCGGGTGAAATGCTTAGCGGTATTTCATCTGCGTTACGCTCTGAGTTGAAATTCCGCCGAGGTTGACTTTGCCTTTCATCCTTCCGGGGTCGATAAATTAAGTACCAGTTACACACTGAGTCGATGTAATCGACTTAATCCCTTTGTCTGTCCTTGTTTGTCCCATCTATGTTTAGCCCCTTGTGGGCAATAAAGAAATAAGGAACAGAATTTGATGTGTTACGCGGGACAGTGATCATAGATCACAACAGTGACAACTGAAACGAGAGAGGCAGAGAAAATACAGAGAAAGATTAAGAAAAGGGCTAAACGAAGAAATAAGAATTAGGAATAAAGAGAAGAGAATCAGGAACGACAAGAAGCATTAACTCGGGAAGAAAGGAATAGAATTAATGCTGTAGGGATTCAAACCCCAATTGCAAAATATTCAGCTAGAGATCACGAGTAAGCTACCACAATTTTACGTGATTGATTTATATGTCGACCAATCAGTGTGAAGCTGTGGCGTGATATGACTCCTCCTCGGATCTAAAATTCATCCACTTTTTCACCCTATAAAATCCGTTTGGCGCAAAAAGCATTTACAGAAGGTAGACCGCTAACACCAGATCACTTCGAGCATTCGGACTGACTACTTCAAACAAGAAACAACTTCAGATACTCCCACAAACTCTATCACAGCTAACCTTAAAAAAAAACAGAGGTTTTAGTCGGTGGTTATGTTACCAGCATCTTTTTTGTTTTGTTTTGTAAATAGCCAATGCAGGAAATCATGTTCAGCAATAAATGTGTTAAAAGTTAAAGATTCGTGAGTTTGCTTCATGTATTATACATGCAACCATCTAAACCAGACGACAATGATCTTCAAGAACACAGTATACATCCAGCATCGCAATTCTACGACATTGGTGACCACCGTAACAAAACTAAAACTGGAGTTAGGTGTCCTTAATGAGAAAGAATGAGAATTGTTAACCAAGAAGGCAGAATATGAACGATGATGAAAGGCCGAGATATTCTGTATTTGATGCTGTATCACGATATGGACCGCGGAATTTCCACAGGCACAACTAGTATAATATTTCAGTTCTTAATTCATATTAGAAAACACAAAAAATAAGTTAATGTAAGGAAATGTTTTGCGTCTAATTTTTCAAAATTTAACGTATTTGATTAAAATTTTCTGAAGCAGCAAAAAATCACCTATCAATGCTTATGCTAATGTAATTGATATTTATCGTTATTTCATTTACATGCACCAACGTATTAACGTCATTTCTGAATTGAGATGGCTCCCGTAATACTGTCCACTGTGATGAGAAAACGTTATCTTAATCAAAACTGAAATCAAATACGAATCTTGCATTTAGTACACGTATACTTAATCATAGAGGTCAGCAAACGACTAATGGATGAAGTAATGAACTGATTGTTCTCTGACGTTATTGTAAACGAGATTAAAATTTGAGAAAGCATTTACAGCCTTGATTGAACTCACTTTAAAAGCTAGAACTCTTCGATTTGACATTATCATTAAAGCATCACTATTTCGATTTAATTAGGTTGCGTTTAGCTTCGATGCCGTTGAGAGTCACAGGTGTTCTCACTCTCTCTAACTTTATCTGTCTGTCTGTCTCTCTCCCACTTTCTCCCTTTCTTTCTATCTCTATCTCTCTCATACACACCTTGTTTCTGCATTCGACAGCGGTCATGCTGGAGTATCACTTCTAGCGGATTCTACTTGACACCAGAATTTTCTTAATTTTCTTACGAGGTAAATGTGTGTGTGTGTGTGTGTGTGTTCAGAACTAGAAATGTAGTCTACGGCATAAGGTGCTTAGAGAGTACTTGTAAAGACAAGAATATGCCATACAGAGGTGAGACATCTAGAAGAATTGCGGAGAAATTAAATAAACATTTGAGACAGTATGACGACAAAACAACAGTCCTCCATACTCTACCAACATACCAAAGACCAACATAGATGCACACTGGGTCGACTTGAGATCCGCATTTTAGCCAAGCATCCGAAGAACCCAACACTCAGACAAATACAGGAGTACGTCCTCATAAATGAAACATCCCTCGTACCAGATAGGAAATACACGTAGAAAGTAATGATACCCCAATACCCATAGTTTATACATACACAGGTACATTTGTTAGTAGGCTGTTATGTAGGCAAATATATATATATATATATATATATATATATATATATATATATATATATATATATATATATATATATATATATATATAATAATAATACAAAGAATATATATACATGTATACACACATATATGTACATACTTACATCTACATGTGTATATACATGCATATCAGGGTACAGGACGTTAGAACAATAAACCACAGACAACGGAACGAACACATAGGAAAACGGAAAGCCACTTGGAATATCCCTTCATCAGCTGTCTCTATTCTATCTAGACGTTTCGAAGACAAGACAGAACGTACTCTAGAATAGTCTCTTCCTGAGTAGTGGATCAACCCACTACACAGAGGATTCCAAGGTGGCAAACACAAACCAAGACAGGAAAAAATGGACAGTGAAAACAACATTCAAAAGCCGTAAGGCCAAACGCAAATCTGAGGTAGAACGCTAGTAGTTCGTCTTGCCTTCACAGCGGCTGGAGTGAAAAGAAAGTTGACCACAGGTCACACGAGAGCAGAGAGGATGGTGGAGGGAGGAAGTGGAACAAGGAGGAAGGGACAGAAGCAGTGAAGTAGAGGCCAGGACAGAGGGGTAGATAGGAAGATAGAGGAAGACAGATAGATAAATAGATAGAGAGGATGGTGGAGGGAGGAAGTGGAACAAGGAGGAAGGGACAGAAGGGTATAGCAGTGAAGTAGAGGCCAGGACAGAGGTATAGATAGAAAGATGGAGGAAGACAGATAGATAAATAGATAGAAAGATAGATATAGATAGACAGACAGATAGATGGATAGATAGATAGATAGATAGATAGAAAGATAGTCACGTCAGAATAATAGTAGACTTACTTGCAAAAAAGGACGTGTGCGTTCAATAATGTAATAATACAAAGAATATATATACATGTATACACACATATATGTACATACTTACATCTACATGTGTATATACATGCATATCAGGGTACAGGACGTTAGAACAATAAACCACAGACAACGGAACGAACACATAGGAAAACGGAAAGCCACTTGGATTATCCCTTCATCAGCTGTCTCTATTCTATCTAGACGTTTCGAAGACAAGACAGAACGTACTCTAGAATAGTCTCATATATATATATATTGGTAGGCAAATGGATATGTAGGTTAACAGATAGGTACATAGGTAATACGGACAGACAAGGATACACGCAGACACGCACGTACATAAAAGGAGACGGAAACAAGTGACCATTTACGAAGCAAAATTTGTTAAAAACATTTACGAAATATAAAATGAAAGACTGCAGATGGCATTTCTGTTTAATGGAAGCATTTCTCGCACCACGCTGGTGTAAATGCGTGCACACACAGATTCATACAGAGAGAGTTACGAGAGTGACTGAAATACATATAGATGGAAACTGTGTGGAAACTCGCAAAAGATGCACATACATATATATATATATGCATACATATGTACGTACGTATACGTTTCTATATATTTATTTATATGTGTGCGTGAATGTATTTATGCGTGTATTTATGTATTTACGTGCGTATATACATGTATATATGGGAGAATATACAAATAATAACAACAGACGAGGACAGGTGGTGTAAATAACAAAAGTATATATTAGTATGACGCTCGGGAATACGGAAAGTCTTTGACGTTTCGAGCTACGCTCTTCAACAGAAAGAATACGGAGACAAGGAGAAAAACACGGAGAAAAAAAATTGAATAGTATTCAGTCAACGGTCAATCATACATGTATATATATATATATGTATATATATATATATATATATATATATATACACGCGTACACACAGACAGACACATATGCATATATATATAAGCATATGCGTATGTATACATATGTATATATATATATGTATGTGTATATATACATACATACATACATACATGTATAATAATACATAGATGTGTGTATATGTACATGCGTATGTATGCATATGCGTACATACGTGCACTTGTACACATCAGCTCTGACCTGGATGGGATTGCATATGTGGATCTTATTAAAAACTGCATTTTCTGAATGTTTTACATATTTTGATTGTACCTTTGACAGCTTGTAGATGTAATCTTCTGATTAGGCATGATTTCTCTGGTTTTGTGAATCACGGCTTCTCAACACTGATAAATGAGGCCGAGTGCTCCAAGTCAGTTAGCCATGTGCTCCTAGTCACGTAACCATATGCTCCAATAATCATTGGCAAAAATCTAAAATTATAACCGGGATGGAAGTAACTACACATTTCTTATCAGTCTGCCAAAAATATTCTCTTTTTCACCATCCTTTAACATTATTTTGGCATCTACGGAGCAGCTGATTTCAAATACATGTATGTATGTATGTATGTATGTATGTATGTATGTATGTATGTATGTATGAATGTACGTATGTATGTATGCATGTATGTGTATTTGTATATTTATATAGATGCCTGTATCTACATAGAAACACACACATACATTATATATTTATATACATATATATATTAATATATGTTCATATAAACACACAACATACATTGTCTATATATAGCTAAATGTATGTATGCATATATATATATATGTATGTGTGTATGTATGTATGTATGTATGTATGAGTGTCTATATGCGTGCGTGTGAGTGTGTGTGTGGGGGGGTCCCTTTTTTCAGTTTATAGAAAATTTTGGTTACATTTTACACACAAGCTGCACTCAAACTGCTCGTTTGTGTTCTTATTTAACTGTGAGCTTAGCAGATTCGAAACCGAATCGCTGGACAGCTGTGTGAATGTCATGTTGATATTACTGTAGTTTTTACGTAGTCCACCGATTAACCGACCAATCAGCGTCGAGTCATTACCCGATTCAACCTTCTTGAACCTTCTAACTAGTGTGTACTGTGAAAATAACGTTACGTAGATGCATCGGGACCTCTGTATTTAAGTGGTGCCCCAAAATTGACCTTATGACTCTTAGATAATATTGGTTTCAAATTTTGGCGCAAGGCCAGCAATTTTAGTTGTTCGATCAACCCCAGCGCTCAACTGGTACTTCTTTTGTCGACCTCGAAAGGATCTGTAGTGAAACCACCTCTCTCAGTTATTTATTTACAAATGCGAACGTAGCAGATAACATCTATCTCTTTCCCGCCTTGGACCCTGCTGTCCATCACCCTCACTTACTATTATTTGCGCGGCATTTGTCTCCAGTTCTGTTTCGCGCCAGGGTGCATACCGACCAATCGTGGCCATCTAATAAGGTCACGTGACAGAGGGTTTTTCTAATGTTTCTGGAGCCTCTCTGTACCTATAAATAGCCTGTTTTATACGCGTCAGTTTGTCGCGGCTACAAACCTTTTGAGGTCTGGTCGTTGACCACGTAACACTATCCAGCCAGTTTCCAGCGACGAAATCAACATTATCGTTCAACTGTTTACTACAAGCTTCGCCAACGTCAACACGACTATTCTACGTACACAAGCTACCAACAGCAACCGCAGCTTCTCTCAACCCTGTTTGTGTGAATTGTTTCACCACGAAATAACAGCCAGAATTCGACACCTGCGAGAAACCATCTGTATCAAGTAGCCCGGCCCGGCATAGAAGCCTCAACTGCACGACAAGTGACTTAGCTTTGCCTCAACGCTTCAACCTCTTATATACAGACTTTCAAACTACTGTGTACCTTAACTGAGAACTGGTATTTCTTATCCGTGTTACAGACTCTTTTCTATGCTCTTGCATTCACATACATATATTTGTATACACACTCTTTGTTTACATGACGGCCTGTCTTATATTGTGTTTTATTATGTCGCATTCACGCTCATACAGACATTCTAGTTGACAACCAATAAACCTTACTGATATACATCTTTACCGGTTGAGTCATCTCTATCATTTCCTTGCTGGCAAATTCCTCGCATTTCACATGCGAATTCTCTATGTTATAGTATTATAACACATATTATATTTTTGTGTCGACCGTGCGACGCGTTAAAAGGAGCCTGTTTCCATTCGTCACCATTCTCCTTTGGTTCTCACGGTCGTTTCTCTACAGATCAAAGACAAAGTGGACTGTGATAGTCGGATTTAAGTTACCTATTTGTATCTTAAAACCCTTCTTTATTATTCGTCATATAACGCTGTACAACTTATTAATCTTGAGCCATGTGTTATTGATATTAACTAACGATTATCAAACTCTCAGGTAAATCTCGTGGTCTCACACAGAGATTTAGAGGGAGAGAGGGACCTGGTAGGCAGCCATGGCCATTTCTCTTAAGGTGTTACCTGAAAATCAAGCACAGAACTGTCAATATACGACGCGAATCCTCTTGTTTGGAAATCCATGTAATTTACCATAATAAATCTCTTACAGTTTTTCTGTGAGTCTTACATAACATCGACCTCAGCAGAATTGTGCTTCTTAGATAATATTATTTCGGTTAACATCTAATCAGTGACGTTAAAATTAATTAAGCATTTCATGTTTTATCTTGAATTTAGGTTCCTTCGACCCTACTTTTTTCTCCTCCCTCCCTTTCCTTTCTGTCCCTTATTCCTCCTCTCTCCCTCTTTTTCTTTCCCTGTATGTTTAGTTTCTTGGTCTGTCGCTGTCCTTCCTTTACTCTCCCACCCGCGCTCTGTCTTTTTCTCTCTCTCTTGGAGTCTGTCACTGGTTGTAGTCATTAACAGACCATACGTATTCCACGTTTGTTTTTAAAGATATATCGCATAGGCTCGCCAACTATTTGGTCCACTCCTACTTTTGTTTTACAATGCAAAACGTGAAATATACGTCTGACGTCAGCTTGGCGCTTATTATCTCAAATAAATCTCGTATTCGTTTATTTGTTTCATGTCAATGAACTCTGACCACGCTGAGGCGCCGGCTTGGAGGGTTTCGTTGACCACATCTACTCTGATATTCACTTTCAAGCCTGATACTTACTATATCGGGTCTCTTTCTACCGATCTGCTAGATTACAGTGCTGTAAAAAGACTACAGTTGTAAATCAGTGAGACATAAATAAACATGAATATACACACATGCATACATTATATGTTAGGGTAAACGGCTCACGGTCGTAAGGTCGTGAGTTCGACTCCCATCGGAGCGATGTGTCACTGAGCAAGACTCTTTATTTCACATTGCTCCAGTTCACTCAGCTGGCAAAACTGAATTGTACCTGTACTTCAAAAGGCTGGTCTTGTCACATGCTGTCACACTGAATCTCCCTGGAAACTATATTAAGGGTGCACAAGTCTGTAGAGTGCTCAGCCACTTGCACGTTAAGCACACGCGCAGGCTGTTCTGTGGATCGGATCAGCTGGAACCCTTGTCATCGTAATCAACGGTGTGCCACCACATTATATGCACACATACACACACGTAGATGTTTATGCATTTTAAGCAATATTCGTTGTATTGTGATATACTCATCACCATTTAACGTCTCTGTTTCCATACCGGCATGGGTTGGACAGTTCGATATGAATTGACGAGCCTGGGGCCTACATCGAGCTCTAATGCCTGCTTTGACGTGGTTTCTACAGTTGGATGCGCTTCCTAAAGCAAACCATTTCATAGTGGGTACTGGACACTTTTTCGTGGCACAAGCACTGGTGACGTCACCAAGCACTCGCAAAACAAGACCCCTCAGCTGATTGGAGTATAGTATAGATAGAGGGATAGGAAAGTATGATAGAGAGGGAGAAGCAGAAGATATGGCTTCCTCTCCGGAAAGAAAGAGAGAGATGTGAGGTCAAGGTACAAGGTGAATATGAGAGAAACAATGGAATAGAAAGAGGAGCAGAAAAATGGGTGTACTAGAATAACAATAATATAAAATGCAAACACATACACATATAAAACAAAAGGAATTATTCCATAATAAAATACAAAAAAAAATTAATTAATTAATTAATTAATGAATAAATAAAGCAAGTCTGAGTTTTTGGTTTAAATTATTTAATAACAGAAGTTACACTTTGTTTTGTTTTGTCTATTTTTTTTTGTTTGTTTTTATAACAAAGGCTAAGTGTGTAGATGGTATAACATCCGAAGGAGCAAACCTTTAATGAAGAGGAGTTGGAGAACTGGGGAAAGGGGTCACTAAAATAGAATGAAACCCAGAAAATCTGGTAAATGAAAATATGAAAGGAAATAAATAAGTCAATAACTAATTTTATTTGCTTAAGTTTGGTCTCTAGTTCTGTAAACTAATAGCAAATATATTAATATATTGTTAGAATACATTTTTTTGCAAATCAATAATTTTTTTTTGGTTTTGATAAAGTACTTAAAAAGTACAAGCTGGACATGGAGGAAACTTTATTTACAGGTAATTTTTTCTCAAGTATCTAGAGTTTTTTGGGGTTTCATCTTTTTTTTTTTAACAGTTTCGAAATCACATAAAGCTTATAATTGTCATCATCGAATTAAAGAATATGCAGGAGATCAAATTCCAGAATATCTGTGACCTAATTCCAACATTTAGGTGAACTGAGGCACAGAGAATTCAACACCTTGTCATAAAAATACATTGAAATTCTTGCAATAGATTTGAACTCATGATCTATTAATTAACAGGCCAATATTTTATCCACTCAACTATTCCATCATGATTTTTAATCAAAACAAAAATTAAAATTTAAGAAAAATCTTCTCATAGATAACAAGGATCCTTAACAACTAGCAATAGATTTGAACTTGCGATTTATAATTTAATAGGCCAATATTTTACCCACTCAACTATTTCATTGCAATCTTTAGTTTAAAAAAAAACTAAAATTTAAAACATCCTCTCACAGATTACAAAGATCCATAACAACTAGTGATACATTTAAACTCATGATCTATAGATTAATAAATCAATTTTTTTTATCCACTCAACCATTTCATCTTGATCAATTTTTTAAAAAGTTAGAATTCAAAATATCCTTTCATAGATTATAAAGAACCATAAGAACTAGCATTTAGCTTTGATCTCTTGGTGTTAAGCAGATTAAAAATACTTCTGCTTCCCAAATCAGAGACAATTCTATCACAACATCTAATTAGCTAGATAAACAAGAATATATAAATTTAGTAGTTTTGTATTTAATTATTTTACTTTTTTTTTCTAAATACACAACAAAACTCCTAGCGTGAATTTGATCCCAAGACCTACAATTTAGTTGTTTGGTTTCTTATACTCTCAGCTTTTTATGTTCTAACTTGATCATATATTGTTTATATATATATATTGTATTTTTAAGATGCTATCTAAATTAAAATGCAATGGAAATATTATATTTCTCTGATTGGTTATGATTAAATGACTTCTGGTGCTATTATGTAATATCTATTGCATAATACAAAACACTAAATCATCCCTACCATCCATACCTATAGTCATGATGTTTCATTGGTCACCTGAAAGCTGTTGAAACAATTGTAAACCATGGATTAAATGTAATGCCATAAGCTCCACTTGTTACATTATTATTATTATTATTATAAATACATACAAATGATATGATGGTTGTTCACTCATGACCAAGAAAGACCTACACTGACCATTGCCCATGCAAAATGCCAGCAATGCCTGTGTATTAAGTTGTTACACCAGCAGTCAGCTTCACTTGGGTTTGCGTCTGCAGAATCCATGCTTGCCGCGGCGCCTTCTTATTTGACAAGGCATCAGATAGTTGTCCTGCTGGCGATTGCCCAATCTAAAATTTTAGATCCAATACGGCTTGCACAGCAGCTCATAGACCCTCTGCCCACTAGTGACATGATTCAAAGAAAAAGCTAGGGCAGATATCCAGTGCAAATATGGGTCACAGGCCCAGGAATGTGGGAGCACCATGACCTTAACCACAAGCAGAAGATCCCCAAAATATTCAATGCCGTTCCTGGCATATATGGTTTTATATCATACATCTATCTACATATCTTTCTATATAAACTTAGTAATTTACAATGAATTTTTCCATGTGTGATTGATCAGGATATTTTGTGTTGGAACGATTGTTTTTATAGTTCAATGGCTCTGGTAATGGCTCAGCATTCAACCATAAATTAATGAGTGGAACCTTTCAAACAAACTGAAAGAAAGAAATCCATTTCTCTAGCTGAATGGCAATGGCAATGTTGGTAAAATAAGGTTTTGACCAGGAAATTAAATATGGCTCATGGATTTGGTAGGCCAAAAAGTTATCACTACTACACCACAACATACATAATAATAATAATGATAATAATAATGACATGAATCATCAAGTTTATGAGCAACAGGAATTGAGATGTTGCGATGTCCATGAGTTTCCCAACGATATATTGATAATATAATTGAAGCATTTCCAACTGAGAAGTGAAAATAAAGTGCAAACTTACTCACCAATACATTATTATTATTATCATTATTATTATTATTATTATTTTTATTATTATTATTTTTATTATTCTTGTTGTTGTTGTTTAAATCCTGATTTTGCTTTCCATTCTCCCAGGGTCAATAAGACAAGTACCAATCAAGTACTGAGGTTGGCAGAGTCATCTGTTCCAACGCCGAGAAACATGTAGGATTTCTTCACAAGCAGAAAGCCCCAAACATGTAATTGCAAGCATTATAGAATGAATTGGTACATATTTATTAAACCCAGATGCATCAAATGCAAAGTCAACTTTGGCAAGATTTGAAACCACAACGTAAAGGTAAATATCTAAATAATATAAGGCATTTTCGTCTGATACTAATGTTTCGTCAATTGATCATAATGAAATATTAATACCATATATATACTCATATTATAAGTCTTGTTTACATTAATAATATTTTAGCTTCAGTCTTTCATCATCATCATCATCATCAACCCCTGGATATTATGTCACGTGTCCCAGGACTCACAAGGCTACTTACCCAGTTTCGCTGGAGTAAAGTGACTGAGATCACAACATTCCTCCTGGATGGGATGCTAGTCCATCACATGGTTACTCATTTACAGCTGAGTGGACTGGAGCAAGGTGAAATGAAGCATTTTGGCCAAGAGCACAATTCGCTGCTTGGTTTGGGAATTGAACCCATGATTGCTAGATCATGAGTGCAACGCTGTAACCACCAAGCTATGCACACAGACACACACACATATATATATCTACATACATACACTCACACACGTGTGACTGCATAGTAAGAAGTTTGCTTCCCAACCACATGGGTCTGGGTTCAGTCCCACTAGGACAAATGTTTTCTACTATAGCCTTGGGCTGACGAAAGGCTCACGAGTGCATTTAGTAGGTGGAAACTGAAAGAAGCCTGTTATATATATGTATGTGAGTGTGCACATGTTTCTGTCCCCTTGTCTTCACATCCTGTGACTGTAGTAAAAGAATGTCATTAATTTTCTATATTCTGTGAAAACAAGTCTGACCATGGAGAAATGTTACCTTACTTGGAAACAAGCAAGAGTTGGTGACAGAGAGAGCATCCAGTTGTTGAAAATCTGCCTCAATAAACTCTGTTAGATCCATGTTAGAGTAGAAAGGTGGGCATTAAAATGGTGATGATACACATGTGGCATATTTATACACATGTGGGCTTTCCTATGTCTGTATTTTATTTTTATTTTTAAAGTAAAAAAATTAACTTATCTACGAGTATAGATGATAATAATCTTTATTTCTACCATTTTCATTAGGATTCACATTTAGCAGCCTTGTGTTAATGATAGAAGAAGATATAATTGATCTTAATTCATAAAATACAATTTCATTAGCTGCATTTTACCAACACAGATCGTCATTAGTTTCCTTCATTCTCACTGCTTATATTTGTTTTATTTACTTGAATGGTTTAATATCAATCCCAGTACATGACTGGTACTTATTTTATCAACTCCGAAACAATGAAAGGTAAAGTTGACTCCTATGGGATTTCAATCCAGAATGTAAAGGAATGTAGATAAATATCACAAGGCATTTTGCATTCTTTCATTTTTGCTAGTTCACCACTTTAAATAATAACAAAAACATTTGTTTTTTTTTTAATTTGGAATGGTGAATCTTGAAGCAGATAGAGCTATGAATAATAGTATATAAATATTGGGCAAAAATGCCCTTTGGACAGGAAAAGTTGAACGCTGCTCATGAGACTTGAGCTCGCATCTCCTGTAAACATGTCAGGAATGGGTTCACGTCTTGTTATACTTACAGATGTGGGTTTCAGTTCCACAACCCAATAGTTACATGCTACTATTTATAGCTTTATCCGCTTCGAGATTCAACATTCCAAAAAAACAATTATTTCACATTCTCTCAAAAATTTCTAAATTTTTTTTTTTATTTTGGAATGGTGAATCTTGAAGCAGATAGAGCTATGAATAATAGTATATAAATATTGGGCAAAAATGCCCTTTGGACAGGAAAAGTTGAACGCTGCTCATGAGACTTGAGCTCGCATCTCCTGTAAACATGTCAGGAATGGGTTCACGTCTTGTTATACTTACAGATGTGGGTTTCAGTTCCACAACCCAATAGTTACATGCTACTATTTATAGCTTTATCTGCTTCCCCAAAAAATTATTATTTCACGTTCTCTCAAAAGTTTCTAAATTCTTATGGTATCAACAATGTCTTTATTTTATTTTACAACAGGTGCAATGCCACAAACTTTAAATGAACGGTAAGGTCGATTTATTCAACCTTAATACTTTAATAGTTCAATTTTAATGCTCTCAGAAGGAAAAAAAGGCAAAGGTGTCTTCGGCAGGATTGGAACTCACAAAGTAAAGAGATGTAACTAAAAGACCATAAGACATTTTGTCTCATACTGTACCAATTTTGTAAATTCACTGAGTTCTGCTATTAGATAATAATAATAAAACCAACACAAATTAACAGTTGTACAATATTGTTTCTTTTTTGTTTTTTGTCTCATTGTGGTTTAAATGAAAGAGTATGACCATCAGATGTAAATCAATATGTATTTTCATTATTATTATTATTATTATTATTATTATTATTATTATGAAAATAAAAATATTTCCAATATGTTCATAATGTGTTTCGCTTCTAAGAATTTCGTAGTTAGTAAGAAACTAAATTTAAGAAAAAAATTACATATACATAAAATAGAGAGGAACACATACATTCAGAAGCGTAAATATGTATAGTTTTATATACATATAAACCTCTGTGTATGTATGTGTGTAAAGTTATATATACATACATATATAGTATAGATGAATTGTATATAATTGTGGTTACATAGTTTCCTTTGGAATTCTGTGGTCCCAGATTCAGTTTCAGGCAAGTTGAAATGCACACAGGGCAGTAGTTGTCTACAATACTATCATAGCCATATGTTGATGAATGATTAGTGAGTGGAACTTGTCAGATGGAGACAGTGCAGAAGCCCAGCATACATACACACACACATATACATATACATATATATATATTATGGCATTCAATCGGTTATGATGACGAGAGTTCCAGTTGATCCGATCAATAGAACAGCCTGCTCGTGAAATTAACGTCCAAGTGGCTGAGCACTCCACAGACACGTGTACCCTTAACGTAGTCCTCAGGGAGATTCAGTGTGACACAGAGTGTGACAAGGCTGGCCCCTTTGAAATACAGGCACAACAGAAACAGAAAGAAAGAGCGAGAGAAAGATGAGGTGAAAGAGTAACACAGGGTTCACCACCACCTGCTGGTGGAACCTCATGGAGCTTTTGGTGTTTTCACTCAATAAACACTCACAACACCCCGTCTGGAAATCCTACAACCACAAGTCCACTGCCCTAACCACTGGGCCATTGCACTTCCACAATATATATAAATATATATATATATATATATATATATATTATACACATATATATATATATTATACACATATATATATATATTATACACATATATATGATGCTCACGTATATTACATGTGAGAGACCAAATGAAGGAAAGTAGCACTCAATACATTTAGTTGAAGTTACATGTGCTTAAAAACTGTTTAACACATTACCTCATGACTAAAAGTTCTGAGTCAACTGTAATTGATTATATACATATATTATATACTTATACAATCATATATATAACATACAAATACAAACATATATATATATATCAAGATACACACACATATTATATATATACAAACACATACAAACGTACATACGTAAATACACTCACAATATATGCTTTTGTCTGTGTTTATGCTTATACCCATTTAAAGATGGTATTGTCAATTTTATGCTCTTTATATCCAGTGTCTTACCAGTTCAACAAACAGTGATTGATATAATAGACTAAGCCCTTCAAAGTAATGCCCCAGTATGGCCAGATTTAAATGAGTGAAACAAGTAAAAAAAAAAAAACAATGATAAAATATAAGTAATTGTACATGAAACACAATTTTACACAGACACACACACACATGTGTGGCTGAGTGGTTAATATTGAATTTCTTAAACCAAGAGGTTTCAGGTTCAGTCCAACTTTGTGGCAACTAAGGCAAGTGTCTTCTATTGCAGCCTCAAGACTGATGAAAGCCTTGTGAATAGATTTAGTAGAGGAAAACTGAAAGAAAACCATTGTGTATGTGTGTGTCTATATATATATATATATATATATATATATATATATATATATATACACATATACAAATTATATACATATATATATATATATATATATATATATATATATATACACACATATACATATTATATACATATATATATACATACACATATATATATATATATATATATATATATATATATATATACATACACACCTGAAGAGGCACATTTTACACCTTCGATGCAAAATGATGATTGCACATCTCATCTATGTGATAAGGATATAAGAATGTATTGAAACCATTGTAGTGATTTTAAATAAAGAATGTTATTGATTCCATCTTCTATCATTTGTGTGTGTGTATAGGTGTATATATGTTTCATGTAAGTAATATATATTTTATACTTTATAAGTCAGTCACTCCTTCCCATATATGCTTCTACATCAGCTGATGATTCTCCATTGTTTTAGATGGGTTGCAGATTTTATATTTGCCAAATATCTTTTATTTCTGATTCTTTGTGTCTTCCTGAGAAGTATAACACTTCTTGGTCAGTCATCATCCTCAATGTTTCTTCTCTGGTGATCATCTCAATGCTGTCTTTGCATACTTCCGATCTGGCTGCTGCAGTATGACCAGTCACTCACACCTTTGTAATACTCATACTTTTTTTATATAATAATCGCAGAAAACCGTCAAGATTTTCCTCAAGCTCATTTAGTGAAAGACATCCAGCATTTTAGAGAGTTTCATATTATATATATATATGTATATATATACACACATAATGAATGCATATATATGTACATATACATACACATATAAATATACATATAGATTTATATATATATATATATATATATATATATATATATATATATATATATATATATATTTATTTATACACTGACATGTATTTACCTGCATACATAGACATATATGCATATAGATATACATCAATATCTATGGAAATATACATTCACATATATACAAGCATACATACATATATATATTCATACACATATATACATACATACCTTATACACACATATATATATATATATATACGTAAACATATATACATACATATCTTACAAACATATATATACATAAACATATATACATATATAAACATATATACATATATATATACAAACATATGTACATATAGGTACATGTAAATTTATGCAAATATACATACATGTATGCATATATATATATATATATATATATATATATATATATATATATACACACATAAACATATGCATGTATGAACATATATGCATATGCATACATATACATGTGCATGTATATGCATATGCATATATGTACATATACATAAGTACATATATGTATATGTGTAGATTTGCACATACATATATATAAATTAAATGCATGCATATATATATATATATATATATATATATATGCAGACAAAGACATGTACAATTATATATGTATGTGTGGATATACATACACACACATACATATGCACCTGCACATTTATATATACCACTTGTTTTGGTACATTTATCCATGTCAGTCACATTGACTAACTTAATTATGTTCCTCATTCACTGGGAATTTTTGTTCACTGGAAATTTATGATCATCATTCACTGGGAATTGCCTTTCCAATATACCTTTGTTACGTGGCTAACCACAACAACAAAAATCTCTCACAAAAAAAAAAAAAATGAGTGAATATCACACATATTTCCTTGAATTAATATATCAGAGCATTTTTCCTTTCATTTCATATTCTGTCTTCACTTCAGATTCATATCATTGCCCCAAGAAGTTTATACAATTACCATTGAACTCTATCAATGAGTTAACTTTTGCTTATCAAGGAGAGATGTACTCTCTTATGCATTCTTGCGAGTTGTATTACCACAAAGACAATACTGCTATGAATTTCAGATTGAGCATTTTTCATGCTGCTCACAGCCTCAACATGAGATATCAATTTACTTACATATAAACCCTTTCATTTCAGTGCATTTGTCAATCCCAACAATTTTTATATTCAATCCCACATGACCATCTGTTACATATTTACTTGTTATAAGAAACATTGCCTTTTTTTTTTGACACTGGATGATGGAGTGACTAGTTACAAAAACTTTGTTGGAAAGATGCTTAAAAACAGTTCATGTGTTTCCTTTATATTTGTTATTTCAATTTTATTTCTTCCCTTTACTTATGTGTTACAGCCCTGAGTTATTTATAATAAGTTATAATTGTTCGTTGAACACTTTCATCGAGTCATACTTTCCTCAAACAAGTTGACATATTTTATCTAGAGTTCTTGTAATTCTTAGTCCCAAAGATATATGTGTGTGTGTGTGTGTGTGTGTGTGTGTGTGTATATATATATATTACACAATCTATGTAGTCAAACACACACACACATTTATGCATACTTCGATTACCATACACACATTTTCACATATGCACATATATATACAACAATACATGTTCATATATGTCAGTGTACATGTATGTGGACATATATATAAGATGGACGCAGAAATAGCACAGAAGTAAGTCTAAGACATTTCAATTTAAGAAGGAATTTAATAAAAATGATTTAAATAATTATGTAAAGAAAATATTGCCGGTTTTGATGACGAATCTCAAATTATCAAATATGATATTTGATAAGATGAGATTTGTCATCAAAACCGGCAATATTTTCTTTGTATGATTTTAAAAAATCATTCATATTAAATTCCTTCTTAGATTGAAATGTCTTAGACTTACTTCTGTGCTATTTCCACCTCCATCTTTTATATATAATAATTTGATTTGTATAGATCTCTAATCTTTTTTCAACTCTCTCCTCTCTCTCTCTCTGCATATATATATATATATATATATATATATATATATATATATATATACACACATGCATATTTGTGTATAAATGTGTGTGTGGTGTATGCATATATATATATATGTACTAAAATACACATGTGTGCGTATGTAATTAGAAAATGAGCCACATGAAGATGACCAGCATAGCTAGAAGACGGTTTAGATCTTATCAGAAGAACACAGAAACACAATAGATGAAAATCATATTCCAGAAAAAAATTTAATCGATATCATCACTCGTTTAAAAAAATATAAACATGTAACAATCAGTTTAATATAGATTTCATTCTGTTTTGTCTTTAACTTTTCATATGTTACTTTTAGTGAGTCTTCAGTTGTTTTTGTTTATTCATTAATCACAAAGACCTGATATTCTCAAGATTGGCAGAACCTTTAAATCAGTAAATTTATGACTTTCTAAAGGATATTTGAGATTTGAGGGAAAGCAATTGGTTTCAACCAGATATCGAAAAATGTATTGCAGATTCAGCTTGTTGTGGGGGAGCTGAGTTTTATTTTCATCTGCTTCAACACAGTTTTTCACAGGATATAATAATTATACATTAAATGTATTAAGTGAAATCATTTATTAATTATACAAATAAATTAGTTCTAAGATTGGCACAAGACCTGAAACTGGTGGTGGTGGTGGAGAATGAGTCCATGCGATTAAATTGACCGCAGCATATTACTGATACTCTATCCCATTGCTCCAGATGTATGAAATGTGAAGTTGACTTTTTGATTTTGGCACAAGGCCTCATACGTGTAGAGTGGATTAAATCTACCCTAGTACTAGAATGGTAATTATTTTTATCAACTCTTGAAGGATGAAAGACAAAGGTGACACTGTAGGGCATTTTCAACAGTGCCTCATTCATTCTGCTATCCACCACCTCTTTTCCTATTCATGTCTAATAATAATAATAATAATAATAATAATAATAATAATAATAATAATAACGATAACAACAACAACAATAACAATGGCTTCAAATTTTGGCACAAGGCCAGCAATTTTGAGGGGATGGATTAATTGATACCATCGACCCCAGTACTTGACTGGTATTTTATTTTATTGACCTTGAAAAAATGAAAAGCAAAGCTGACTTCAACAGGATTTGAACTCAAAACATAAAAAACTAGAAATGTCACTAGATATATTTTTCTGACAAACAATTCTGACAGCTTGCCACCTTATATGATAATAATAATAGTAATAATAATACTAGTAATAATAATAAAAATAAT
The DNA here is from genome assembly GCF_046866305.1 of Octopus bimaculoides. NCBI lineage: Eukaryota > Metazoa > Mollusca > Cephalopoda > Octopoda > Octopodidae > Octopus > Octopus bimaculoides. The sequence goes on along the minus strand of NC_142930.1, from coordinate 113,012,682 downwards.
AATAATAATGGTTTCAAATTTTGAAACAAGGGTAGCAACTTTGGGAGAGGGGATGAGTTGATTACATCAACCCCAGTACACAACTGATACTTAACTTATTGACCTCGAAAGGATAAAAAGCAAAGTTGACATTGGCGGAATTTGAACTCAGAATGTAATGGCAGACAAAATGTTACTAAGCATTTTGCCCAGCATACTAACAATTCTGCCAGCTCACTGCCTTATACAATAATAATAAATAATAATAATATTAATAATAATCCTTTCTACTATAGGCACAAGGCCTGAATTTTAGAGGAGGTGGGCAGTCGATTAGATTGATCCCAGTATGCAACTGGTACTTAATTTATCAACTTTGGAAGGATAAAAGGCAAAGTTGACTTCAGCGGAATTTGAACTCAGAATGTAGCAACAGGTGAAATACCACTAAGCATTCCATCAAGCATGCTAACATTTCTGCCAGTTCACCACCTTAATAATAATAATAATAATAATAATAATAATAATAATAATAATAATAATAATAATAATAATAAATATTCTTATACAATCTGTTTTATTTAATTGCTGTATAACAGGTGTTATCTCTTTACCTTAGATTGTAAACGATGATTTTATTAAATTGAGATTTACCTGCCTATCATCATCATCATCATCATTGTTTAACGTCCGTTTTCCATGCTGGCATGGATTGGACAGTTTGACTGAGGACTAGCAAGCCGGAAGGCTGCACCAGGCTCCAATCTGATCTGGCAAGGTTTCTACAGCTGGATTGCTGCCCTTCCTAACGCCAACCACTACGAGAGTGTAGTGGATGCTTTTTATGTGCCAGGTGTTACTTGAAAGCAAATATGACTTAATAACATAAACTCTGCTTTTGCTAATTACTTTATTTATCAAAACAAATGACAATTAAAAAGACTTCAGTTGTTAACAATTTCATTTGAAGATTTACACATATCACAACTTCAGTACACTAAATTACTTCAATCATCAAAGACTGGTGGCCATTATCATCACTAGCTAAATAATTTCTGAAATAGGTGGTGGAGTAACAGAATAGTTGGTATGCCATTTCAGTTTCTTTAGTTTTATCCTACCGCTTTGCAAGTTCAAATCCTACTTTGCCAACCTTTTGTTTTTCTTAAGACAATACAATAAAC